>NW_024067091.1:0-207355 GCF_015039405.1 Cantharellus anzutake
GGAACGAAGACGTCCGAACGGGAACAAAGGGTAGAGGGAGCGGAGCGGTACCGAAGGTCATAGGGCAAGACCTGTGATACGTCCGAAAGGAGGTAGAGAGGGCGAGGCCCAGAGGGGCAGGAGGATGAGGGGAAGTGGGGATGATGACTAACTGGCTAGAATAGAAAGAAGCAGTAGTCCAAATAGGGATGAAGGGAAAATGCGAGAAATACATTACAGGCGGCGAGAGCGCCGAAGGCGGTCCGCAAAGCTCGGGGTTGCGGAGCTTACGGAGGTTACGGAGGCGGGGTTGGAAGTCCGAGGAATATTGGCAATGGTGTTTACGTAGTATGAGGTCACCAATGCAATGGACTAAGGCCGAGGTGGAGTCAAAGTCCGAGGTGGGGACTATGACGGAGGCTTGGAGTAAGGTACGAGCGGTGTCCGAGTGCGAAGTACGGAACAGCGGTGGAAGGTCGTAACTTGGCGGAAGGGTGGCGGAGGAGTAACGGAGGGAGGAGAGAGGGGACAGGTAAGGGAGAAGGAGTGGCGGAAAGGAGAGTAGTCAGGTCCGAAGGTGAGTATCGGAGCAGACGGGGGAAGCGTAGGAGGATAACGGAGGGTGGAGGTGTTGTGAAGGGGAGCGGAGTAGTAGGAGGGTGGTGAGAGGTAAGGAGGAGGTGTGTTGCCAGGACCGAAGGTGAGTATCGGAACGGCAGCGGTAGGTTATGACTCCGGAGGTGAAGAGGGTGGAGGTCCGGAAGTCGGGTCGGGGTCGGGTATGCACGGATATGACAGGCGAGATTAAAACACACCTCAGGGTAATCGAAAGAAAGTACCCTGAAGGTTGGCCCAATCCTAGTCCAGAAGGACTAGAACTTCCAGACGTACCACATCTGGAAGGTCTCTCCATGAACAACCCTGAGTTCGAAATACTCAGGGAGTGGTGGAGAGAGAAATTCAAAACTATAATGGCGCCAGTGCCATTAGAAATGCCTCCCTTGAGGGAGGTGAACCATCGAATCCCGTTAAAGGATCTGAACAAGAAATTTCGGGAAAACACCCTGAGATGTCCTGCAGCACTGCAGGAAGCACTAGCAACCAAAATAGATTGCTATGTAAAAGCAGGATGGTGGTATCCCACGAACAGCGAGCGAGCATGCCTGCTACTGTGCATCCGCAAAGCAGATGGATCTTTGCACACGGTAATCAACGCGAGGAATCGTAATTCAAACATGATTCTCAACGTCACACCAATGCCAGACATGCGACTGATCCAAGAATCAGTCACCAGAGCAACATACTGATCCAAGATCGATATGTTGGATGCATACAAACAAATACACATGGATCCAGATGACATTCTCTATGCCCCACGGGATGTACAACTCAAACACGATGCAGCAAGGAGACTGCAACGCCCCCTGTACAGTCCAGCACATGTTGACCTGGGAACTATGAGGAGAAGTAGGCAGATGCCTACACGTTGTCAGGGCGTGGGAAAACGTTACCGTGACTCGCTGTCGGCGACCGTTAAGGTCCGCTACTTCAGCGTAACAGCCCGTCAAGGGCGGGGATGACAATCACAGCGGAACGGGGTTTCGGCTTCAACGACTCGTCCATGAGCGTTGCGCCTCATACTTGACGCAGCCCTGATATTTCAGGAGACAGGAGGTGCGACTGGGTCAGACAGAGGGTGCAGGGGGTAACCCTAGTTGATTTTCGAACTGAAGTACGAGGTAGTGTACAAGCGGTATTTAAGTATAATGGAATGAATGGAATTAAGTCGCCAGATCTCACGGAGATTGCGGGCAGGGTTAAGAAGAAACGAAAACAAACAAAAGAGTGTGGGAGAAGGACAGCCGTGTACAGCCGTCAAGGAAACAAGCGTGATAAAGAAAGACTCGTAGGCCCGTGACGGGCCGTGGAAACAGGTAGTGGTGACGGGGAAGGGTGATGGGCTTGTTCAGGCGGCGTTGGGCGGGCAGCGGAGTTGACAGGGTCGAGGTGGGGGAGGGAGAAGGTGTGGGGAGTGATCACCTGACCGTGGGAACTGCCGGGTCGTGACACACGTCTGGTTTGATGATATCTTCACCAGCACAAGCTCGGTGGAGAACCACAATAAAGCATTATTGTGGTTGCTTACTCGCCTCAAGGGGGCAAAGTTCAATATAAGCTGGAAAAAATTCCAGCCATTTGCTCCAATCCTAGACGTTCTAGGAAGCCATGTGGACAAACAGGGCATCCATGCTCAAGCAGATAAAATGGAAAAAATCCACAACTGGTGAGAGCCAGTAGACCACACAGGAGTCCTAAGATTCCTGGGAATGGTAGAATATCTATCGATATTCATGCCAAATGTCAGTGGCTACACAGGGCCACTGCAAACAATCTGCTCAACCAAGCAGACATTCAGGTGGACACCACTCCACCAGAAATGCTTTGACAAGATCAAACATCTTGCATGCAGGGCTCCGATTCTGAAACCCGTCCAGTGGAATCCACCAGAAAGCCTCTCGGAAGAAGAGAGGAGCAAACTCCATGTCTGGGTCATAACAGACACATGCCCAGCAGGCATGGGCACACTAATTGGACAAGGCGAAAAGTGGCAGACCTGCCACCTGGCTGCATTCATGTCCAAGAAGTTCACCAACACACAATGTAGGTACTTCGCGTACAAGCTCAAGGCACTGGGCATCCTTGAGGCACTCATGAGATGGCAAGATGATCTCATGGAGGCCGTGAATTCACAGTAATCATGGATTGCAAAGCTTTGGAATATTTCAAAGCGAAAACCACAACTCAGGTAGACACCTGAGATGGCAAGCCTTCTTTGCAAGCTTTAATTGCGAAATAAAATACATGGAAGGCCACAAGAACAAAGTGGCAGATGCACTTTCATGGTACTACGACTCGTCAACTGATGAGGATCTGCATTTCGATGACTGCATGTCGGCAGACATCCATCTGGATAAAAATGCAGAAGATATTATCCCCGACAGAGTCAAGGAATATGAAGAACTGCTGCTAAACAGTACTCTGAGTAAAAACTCAGAGAAAAAGAGACTCACGAGAAATACCCTAGAGGAAGCTCTAGGGGGAGCACCCAAAACCTGGAAGAAATCATAATTCCAGAAGAGAACCTCCGAAAACAATTCGAAGGAAAAGACCTCATTGAGGCAATAAAATCTGGATACATGCAAAGCCAGATCCACTGGGAAATCCTAGAGAACCCGAGGAATTTCAAAAACTTCTCCATAAAAGATGGGCTGATAACCTGACTTGGAGAAGGAGGGACAACCCAAATAGTAGTCCCGAAAGGAAACTACGAAAGGAAGTCCATTTGAGGAATAATCCTCGAAAACATCCACGAATCACTTGGACACTTAGGATCCAAGAAAACAGTGGAAACCCTCTGTTGATACTTCTGGTGGAAGTCGATGAGTGTCAGGGCACACACCCTGACTAGCCCGGACCCGGACCCGCATCCGGACCCGCTACGCTTCCTGCATGCATTCCCGTGCCGCATGCTCCATGCGCCGCATGGTCCGGCCCCGGACCCTGCCTTCATGTGACTTCCGGGTATCCCCGGAAGTTTTCCTGATATGGTGGCCACTGTGGGAAGATGAGAAGTTAGCTTCCTTCTCATCTCCTTACCCACAGTAGGCAAGTGTACCTTACCTACTGTTTATCTATTCATCTCCTTACCCACAGTAGATTGTTCCCTGGATAGGGCTGGCCAGACCTGAGGCTGTGGGCCATAGGGGAGGGTCATGGGGACCCGGGAGTCATCCCCTGACAATGAGGAAGGACACCCACAAGTTCTGCAGGTTGTGCGGAACTTGTCAGACAACAAAGAAAAGCACCAGGAGAAATCCCGGACTGCTTCACCCACTCCCGACCCTGGAAACACCGTGGTCATCAATAGCCATGGACTTCACAGGTCCATTCCCAACAAGCTTGGGATATGATTACCTCTGGGTAATCATCTGCAGGTTGACGTCCAATGTCCACCTGATTCCAATAGAAAGAACAACGAACACATTAGAACTAGCGTTCATATTCCTTTGTGAAGTTGTAAGACTTCATGGTCTACCACACTCGATCATATCAGATCAAGACTCGAAATTCACATCAAAATTTTGGTGCAAACTCCACCAAATACTCGGTGTGCAGTTGAAATTCACAACTGCATTCCATCCGCAGGGCAACGGCCAACAGAAAGAATGATACAAAAAGTAGTACAGATACTACATGTGATGGTCAGACCAGATCAACGCGACTGGGCAGCGAAGCTGTCGATGGCAGAATTCGCAATCAATGCAAGCTCGAACACATCGACAGGATTTGCCCCATTTGAATTAATCTATGGCCACATGCCAAAGATGTGCCTAACAGCACCACCCTCGGACTACCCAGGAGTGAATGACTTCACCCAAAAGGCGAAGGAAAACCTCATGGCAGCACATGATGCGATAATACACAATCATACTGCTCAAACAATCCAGGCAAATAAGAAAAGACGCCCGGACCTGCCTTTGAGAAAAGGCGAGCTTGCATACTTATCCACAGATGAGTTGAACCTACCCAAAGGAAGGGCAGGCAAACTAAAGCCCCTGTATATAGGGCCTTATGAAATCCTGGAAACATTTCCAGAGACGTTGCAAGTGGGGAGGACGGCTGCACCAAATCTCCCGATAGTGGACTTGTTCCACTCGTCTTGACGGTAGCTTTCCAACGATACCTAATGTGCTGGATCAGTGAAGAACTGGGGAGTTATGGTGAAAATACTGTGAAAGCGGCCCAGTAACATGTCTGGGTGGGCCGTAACCTGGTCTGAAAAGTCATCAAAAAAATACAATGATGATAGGGGAGGTTCAATAGGCTTTGGGGGAGGTGGGGGATCGTGTGTCGGGTCCTAGGTATCGTCTGTAGGCCATGATATAGCGGTGTCTGGGTACTACCGGCTTTTCCCTCCTTCAGCATCAACTCATGTGTGCTGCGGTATTTACATGAGCTATCTTCTACAGGCAGCTGGGACGCATCCCTCACCAGTCACCTTCCTGAAAATCCCCCTGAGCCTCTGTCTCTGGCTCTGTTCCTTCCATCTCTGGCTCCTCAGTCAGCTGCCTTTTCAGCCCTTCCATCAATGCATGAAGGTCCTCAGGGTGGAGACGTCGCGCCTGGTGGACTTTGGGGTGCAGGCAGTCTCATAGGATACCATCTCTGGTCAGTCCTCAAGTGGTTGAGGTCCATCGGTTGTGGGCCTGTCCCTGTCGTGGGGCAGGCTGCTGGGGTGGGGGGTGGAGGCACTGGTGCAAGTTGTGGAGGCCCAGGCATGGGCCGTGCGTGAGGTGGGGTCATGATCAATGGGGGTCAAGTTGGTGGGAGTGTGGGTTTGGGTGGGAACGTGCGCAGTTGAGTGGCCTGGAGGTGTCGCCACTGGTTGTCCAGGAGTGTGGCTTCGCGCTTCCACTCGGCCCAAGTAGTGGGCATGGGATGGAGCCGGTATATGCTCTCCTGGAGGCAGGAGTTGATTGCCTGCTCGAAACGGTCGACCAGTCCTATGTCGCCCAGCCTTGAGGTGGGTCCCAGTATCTCGAACTCTTGGATAACTTTGTCCACAGAGTCACTTCCCTGGCAGATGGCTGCCAGCTTCTGTCTGGCTGTGGCCTCCCAGTTCGGGTCCTGGAACATGGCATCGAGTTCTGTGTTGAACTCGTCCATGGTGAGGGAGGGGGAGCTGGCCGTCAGCAGCGTGATCGTCCGTTGCATGGCCCATGCCCCTGCGGGTCCTCCATTCATGTAAGACAATACAAAAAGGATCTGGGAGAGGGTGGTGGGGAACTCAGCTGCATGAACATGAAAATAAATCCCGCACTCAGCCTTAAAACGGTTGAGGTCCTCGCTGGCTCCTGAGAAGGGAGTGGGGGGGGGCGACCTTGGGTGGTTTGGGTGGTTTGGGTCTGGGTGCGGGTGCAGGTGCAGGGGTAGGCGCGGGGGTGGGTGCTGGTGCAGGTGCGGGTGGGGGGTGGTTGTGGGCCTGGCTCTCCACAATGGCTTGGAGCTCTTGGAAGTGAGCCAGCAGCTCTTCATACTGCTCTTCTGACACCATGGCTGGGGAGGCAGGGGAGATGGGGGAGGTGGGGGAGATGAGGTTGAAACCTTCTTCTGCTGTCAGGGACATGTCTGGGGTAGAGGGGGTCCAGATGTAGCACCCAGCAGAGGGGCCCTCACAGGGTGTAAACCGGGTGTGCGTACTGGCAGGTCCGGCAGTCCCTTTTCACTTGGCCACTTAGACTGAAGTGGAAAAGGTGAGAAGAAGGTTACTTCTTCGGTTCCCACTTCAGGTACATTTATGTACATGCGGCTTGAGTCACATGACAGGTGCCACATCATCCTCGGAGACAGCCACGGCCATCTGGGTGTCCCCACAGGGGATCCCGAGAGCGTCTGCTGTAGGTGTGTGTGCTGGGCACAGCGGGAAGCGTCCAGGGTGTCTGGGCCGGACAGGTCAATAGTACATTGATACAAAGGAAAGTGGTCCATGTAGATAGACGGAATAAACAGGAAGAGAATGATGGGAAGAATGAAGTAAAGAAAAGAGAAGAAAGAGAGAAAAGAAAGAAGGAAAGAGGGAGGAGGGAGGAAGGAGAGGGATGGGCAGCAGGGCAGCAGGTGAGGTGTGGCCAGGTGGGTCCAGGTGGACCCGGGTCAGGCAGGTGTGCCCTGACATACTGGCAGCAATATGATGGAAGTATCTCAAATGACTCTGGGCGCTATTTACATTAATTGTCTACATCATGTAGGTTGTCAAAGAACATCCATGGATCAAGTTGGAATATGGGGGGTGCTTGGCTTGTTCAAGACTTAATTAAGACTATGTATGATAGAGAGTTGCAAGACATGTCTTTGGCAAAATGTCAGGGCACATCTTCTGGTGGCAGTGTTGGATTCCCTTGCTTCTCTTCCTTTTTTTGCTTCTTGATCTCTGCTTTGATCTGGTCTGCAGCTGTCAGTAATGATGCTGCATGATCATCTATCTTTGATCCTGTTAGAATGGTGGATTCAGAACAGTTCTGGAAGGGAATGGGAGACTTAAGCATGAGGACCTTGGCCTCAGTGACTCAGAAGGGAGCGCTGTGCCACTACTGTTTGTCTAAGGGGGTCCTTAATTTTTGGGGCTGGCAAGGTAAGTCTTGAGGTGGGAATTCAAGGGGGTTTCTGGTTGCAATTTTAGACTAGGGTACAGGCAATTATGTACATAGTCTATATATATGGAGAAATGGAGGACAAAAGAACAAAGGGAGTGTCAGGGATCGACAATGACCCTGGACCCTATGACAGCTGTGCATATGCACATGGGAAGTATGCTGGCAATTCCCATCTACTCTGCTTACCTAAGCCCCAGTGGCCTGGATCATCTCTGGCATTGTTCTGGAACATTCTATGATCATGCAATTCTATCAGCAATCCATTTGGTTTCCTTATTGCTGGACTCTACATGTATATAGCTGACTCTAAGATGGGGACATTCCTTTCCCCTGGCTTTAATCACAACTAGGTTATTGGAGCAACCTGCATGAGCATGTGCATCCCCTGACAGGGAGGTCCAAATTGGATCAAAGGTAGTTTGGAATAGGAACAACACTGAGGGTCAAGGGTTTGACTTTATGGTGTGTCTGAAAGGAGGTAGGGAGGGTGAGGGCCCAGAGGGGCAGGATGATGGGAGGAAATGGGGTGGCGTCAGGGTACATACCCTGACTTAGCCCGGACCCACTCCACTTCCCGTGCACTTCCTGCGCCGCATGCTCCGCGCGCCGCATGATCCGACCCCGGATCCCACCTCATGTGACTTCCGGGTATCCCCGGAAGTTTTTTCCATATTGGGGCCACTGTGGGAAAGTGAGAAGTTAACCTTCTTCTCACTTTCTTACCCACAGTAGAGTCATTGCCCTGGACAGGGCTGTTCATAGGTTAGGCTGTGGGCCATAGAGAGGGGTCATGGGGACCCGGGGTCCGTCCCCTGACAGGTGGATGACTAACTGGCTAAATGAGAAGAAGCAGTTGTCCAAATAAGGGTGAGGGAGAAGTGTAAGTCATAGAGTAAAATGGTGAAGGGGCTGAGGTAGGTCCATGAAGCTTGGAGGTAGCAGAGCTTATGGAGGCAGAGTTGAAAGTCCAACGAATATTGGCAATGGCATTCATGTGAAATGATGTCACCAATGCAATGGACCTGAGGTGAGGTCAAAGTCCAAGGTTGGGGACCAAGATGGGATCTTGGAGTGGAGGTATGATTGGTGTCTGAGGTCAGGGTATGGGATGGAATGGGGGGTCATGCCTTGGTGGAGATTGGTGGGGGAGGAGTCAGGGGGAACAGAGGTGAGGTCAGATCTGAAGGTGGGGATCAGAATGGATGGGGATAGAGATGAAACTCCAGAGGTGGTGGAAAGGGTCAATGTCAGAGTACAGCCCGGTTAAGTCTGGACTGCTTACACACAACTGATGACACACTTGCCCCAGACCGGCATTACTGTCAGGGCACACCCGCCTGACCCGGCCCCACCCGGCCCCACTTCACCCGGTACCCCGCCACCCAGTCTTCCCCTACCTCCTCCCCCCTTCTTCTTTCTTTCTTCCTCCATTCCACTCTCTCTTTACTTATCTCACCTTCTCTTTATTTTCTCTTTATTCTACACGGACGACCTTTCCTTGTATCAATGTACCATTGACCCACCTGCAGCGCGCTCACGACATGCCCAGCCCAGGCGCCTCGGGCGACCCCCGCTATGTCCAGCTCGCGCGCCCACAGCGGACGCCCTCGGGATCCCCCACGGGGACACCCGGGTGACTATGGCTGTATGCGAGGATGACGTGGCACCCGTCATGTGACCTAAGCCGCATGTATATAAACATACCTGAAGTGGGAACCGAAGAAGTAGCCTTCTTCTCACCCTTTTCCACTTCAGGTAAGTAACATAGTATCCCCTTTTAATAATAATAACACCCTTTTCCACTTCAGTCTAAGTGGCCAGGGACTGCCTCCTGAGCCGGGCCCGCCAGTACGCATGCCCGCTCCACACCCCGCGAGGCTTCTAGTGTCGGGCGTCTCACCCGGGCCTCCTCTACCCCGGACGCGTCCCTGACAGCAGAAGAAGGCTTCAACCTCGTCTCCCCTATCCCTCCTCCCTCCCCTGCCATGGTAACCGAAGAGCAGTACGACGACCTGCTGGCCCGGTTCCAAGAACTACAGGCCATCATCGAAAGCCAGGTCTTGAACCAGCCGGCACCCGCCCCCATGCCCGCACCTACACCCGCCCCTGCGCCCCCATCCGCGCCCAGACCCAAGGGGCCTAAGGTTGCCCCCCCCACTGCCTTCTCAGGAGCCAGCGAGGACCTTGACCGTTTCAAGGCCGAATGTGGCATCTATTTCCACATCCGCGCGGCCGAGTTCCCCACCCCCCTCTCTCAGATCCTCTTCGTGTTGTCCTACATGAAGGGGGGGACCGCAGGAGCGTGGGCGACCCAGCGTACCATCGCGCTGTTGACGGCAAACTCTCCCACCCTCACCATGGACGAGTTCAACACGGAACTCGACGCCATGTTCCAGGACCCCAACCGGGAAGCCACTGCCTGGCAGAAGTTGGCAAGCATCCGACAGGGGAGTGACTCCGTGGACAAAGTCATCCAGGAGTTCGAAATACTGGGACCCGCCTCGCGGCTGGGCGATGTTGGGCTTGTCGACCGTTTCGAGCAAGCAATCAACACCCGGCTCTGCGAAAGTATATATCGCCTCCGCCCCATGCCTACCACCTGGGCCGAGTGGAAACGTGAAGCCACCCTCCTGGACAACCAGTGGCGACACTTCCAGGCGACACAACCCCGCGCCCCCCGCCCAGGCCTCCGTTTACCCTGACGCGACTCCCACCGACTACAAACCCCCCTCACGCACGTCCCACACCCGCAGCCCCACGACCTGGGCCCGCAGCCCCACCCCCAACTCCTGCAGCCTGCCCCCCTGCAGGGACGGGCCCGCAACCCATGGACCTCGACCGCTTGAAGACTGACCACAGGAGGAACGGGCTGTGTTACAACTGTAACGCCCCAGGGCATATCGCACGAGACTGCCCGCAACCTAAGGTCCACCGAGTCCGACGCCTCCACCCGGAAGACCTTCGAGCGCTGATGGAGGGGTTGAAGAGGCAGCTGACTGAGGAACCAGAGGGAGAGGGGGAAGAGCCAGAGGCAGGACCTCAGGAGGATTTTCAGGAAGGCGGCCGGTGAGGGATGCGTCCCGGGCACCTGTAGAGCATAACTCGTGTAAATACTGCAAAGCGCGTAAGCCAGCAATGCCAAAGCTTCACCAAGTTATCGCAAAGAAAAGGAGAAAAAGCGCATCTCCAGCACAAGAGAGTGAAAGAACCCCAGGGGTAACACCTGAGGTAGCGGTGTCCCCACCCGCCATCTACGTCCTCTCTAAACAATCCCCCAGGTCGCTCAGCCTCACCGTGAAGCTGACCGCCCTGACCTCCCTCGCTTCTGTATCCGTGCCAGCGCTCCTGGACTCAGGAGCCACCGGGAACTTCGTAAGCCCCGAGTTCATCCGGAAGCACAACCTTGAGACCACCCGGCTCCCTCAGCCCATCCCGGTCCGCAACGTCGACGGGACCCCCAACGAGAATGGAGCCATAACTGAGGAACTGGAGGCCCTCCTGACATTCGGACGACACACAGAGCGAGCCCGGTTCGCGGTTGCAAACCTCGGGCAACAGTCCCTCATCATAGGACATTCGTGGCTGTTGCACCACAACCCGGAAGTGGATTGGGCACGACAGAAAGTCACTATGTCCCGTTGCCCATCCTCCTGCAAGCTGCTACAGGCACGAAGCGACCCGGACCTTGCCCTAGAACCCGGGGACGGGATCTATGCCGTGATCATCCCCCCGGGGTGGGGGCACGACCTGAGAGCGACTACGACACCCTCCCAGCGGATGGCCCAAGAAGCCCATGACCCGGGGGCAGAACCCGTGCCGTTTGAAGTGTTGGTGCCAGAGCACTACCAGGGCTTCCGAGACGTGTTCTCGAAAGAAGCCTTCGACCAGCTACCCCCCCGGGAGCCCTGGGACCACGCTATAGACTTAGTCCCGGATGCCAAACTACCCAGGGGGAAGACTTTTCCCCTCTCACAGCCGGAGCAGAAAGAGTTGGACGAGTTCCTCCGCGAGAACTTGCAGAACGGGCACATACGACCCTCCAAGTCCCCGATGGGGGCTCCAGTCTTCTTCGTCAAGAAGAAGGACGGGTCGCTATGCCTGGTCCAGGACTACCGGAAATTGAACGAGATCACGGTAAAGAACTCGTACCCGCTCCCACTCATCTCAGACGTTCTGGCCCGCCTCCGCAACGCCAAGTACTTCTCAGCTCTGGACTTACGATGGGGGTTTAACAACGTCCGGATTAAGGATGGCGACGAGTGGAAAGCAGCATTCACAACCAATCGAGGGCTGTTCGAGCCCATGGTGATGTTCTTCGGCCTATGTAACTCACCCACGACCTTCCAGACCATGATGAACGACATCCTTCGGGATTTCATCGATCGGGAGGTCATCATTTGTTACATGGACGACATTCTCATCTTCACAGCCACCCTAGAGGAGCACCGGAGGGTAGTCCGAGAAGTCCTAGAGACGTTACGGAAGAGAAAGCTCTTCCTGAAGCCGGAGAAGTGTAAATTTGAATGGATGCAGATCGACTACCTGGGCCTGGTCATCTCAGAGGGCAGCGTCGCGATGGACCCTGTGAAGATCCGTGGAGTCCTTGACTGGCCGACCCCAACCAAGGTGAAGGAAGTGCAGTCCTTCCTGGGGTTCGTGAACTTTTACCGTCGCTTCATCAAAGACTTCTCCGAGAAAGCACGGCCCCTCCACGCGCTAACCCGGAAGACCCAAACCTGGAACTGGGGCCCGGACGAGGACTATGCCTTCCGCGCCCTCAAAGAAGCCGTCACCACCGCCCCCGTCCTCTCCTTCCCTACAGACACTGGCCGCTTCAGGCTTGAGTGTGACGCCTCCAACTTCGCAACCGGTGCAGTCCTCTCCCAACTCCAGGCGGACGGAGAGTTCCACCCGGTAGCATTCATGTCCAAGAGCTTCACGGACGTGGAGCGTAACTACAAGATATACGACAAGGAGATGCTCGCAATCGTCCGAGCCCTGGAAGAGTGGCGACACTTCTTAGAAGGCGCCGGGGAGAAGGTCGAAATCTACACTGACCACCGTAACCTGAGTTACTTCCGGACGGCCCAGAGGTTAAACCGGCGCCAGGCCCGGTGGACCCTCTTCCTCTCCCGCTTCTACTTCACCCTCGTCCACCGCCCAGGGAAACTCATGGGGAAGCCGGACGCACTCTCCCATCGAGCCAACCACCCGAAAGGGAAGGATGACAACGAAGGGCTGACCCTCCTCCAACCAGCCTGGTTCGAAGCTCGCGCGACAGAGGCGGTCTCAGTAGAAGGAGAGGAAGCAGGCATCCTAGAGAGAATACGCGGGGCAAAAGACCACGATGAGAGGGTGGTAAAAGCTATACGAGAGCTGAGGGAAGGGACACTAAGATCGGACGAGTGGGAGGAGCAGGGAGACCTAGTCCTATACCGGGGGAGAGTGTACGTTCCAAAAGACCCCCAACTCCGTCACGATCTGGTATGGCTACACCACGACGCACGGGCGACGGGGCATCCAGGGCGATGGAAAACCTTGGAACTCGTCTCCCGTGACTACTGGTGGCCCCGGATGGCAGAGTACGTCGGGCGATATGTACGCGGGTGCGATACCTGCAACCGCGTTAAGTCGTTCCCCTCACGAAAAGTTGGGAAGCTCACCCCAAACAAAGTCCCCACCCATCGTTGGCAGGTGTCAGTGGACATGGTAGGGGAGCTCCCAGAGTCAAAAGGATACAATGCCATCCTCGTAGTGGTGGACCGCCTATCCAAACGCATCCACGTGGTCCCCACTGTGACGACCGTGGACTCGGAGGGTATCGCACGGCTCTTCCTAGAGCACGTCTGGAGGCACCACGGCCTCCCTGAGGAGATCCTCAGTGATAGAGGGAGCGCCTTCATCTCCCGCTTCTCAAAAGAGCTCGCGGACCTCCTAGGTGTCAAGCTCACCCCCTCTGCGCCCTACCACCCCCAGACGGACGGACAGACGGAGCGGGTCAATCAGGAGATCGAGGCCTACCTCCGGGTGTTCGTCAACCATCGCCAAGACGACTGGGCGGATTGGCTCCCCTTAGCGGAATTCTCTTACAATAACCGCATCCACTCCTCCACCCACCGAACCCCTTTCAAACTCGACACCAGCCAACACCCCAGGATGGGGACAGAACCCACACGCACGTCTGAGGTGGAAGCTGCTGATGCATTCTCGTCAAGGATGATGAAAATGCAGGAGGAGGCGAAAGCAGCGCTAGAACACGCAGCGGACGAAATGGCCCGCTACTACGACCGAGATCGCGAGATGGCCCCAAAGTATCAAGAGGGTGACCAAGTCTGGCTCAACGCGCAAAACTACATGACCGACCGCCCAACCAAAAAGTTGGACCACAAATGGCTTGGCCCCTTCAAGATCGTCAAAGTCGTCTCCCCGGCTGCCGTCAAACTTCAACTCACCGCACGACAGAAAGGAGTTCACCCGGTCGTATCCGTGACAAACGTCAGACCATACCACCTGGACGACATCAGGGAACGACCCACCGACCCACGCCTGGGCCCAGAGCTCGTAGATGGAGACGAAGAATATGAAGTCGAGAAAGTACTAGACTCTAAGTGGCTACGCCGGAAACTCTGGTATCTAGTGAAGTTTGCTGGCTGGCCAACCTCAGAGAACCAATGGCTCCAGCGGGACCACTTAGTCCACGCCCCCGACCGGATCGAGGAATTCCACAGGACACACCCCCAGGCCCCGGGAAGAGAGAGGGAGAACCACCTGGCCGCTTCGAGGCGAAGCGGCTTAAGGAGGGGGTGATGTCAGGGCACACCCGCCTGACCCGGCCCCACCCGGTACCCCACCACCCAGTCTTCCCCTACCTCCTCCCCCCCTTCTTCTTTCTTTCTTCCTCCATTCCACTCTCTCTTTACTTATCTCACCTTCTCTTTATTTTCTCTTTATTCTACACGGACGACCTTTCCTTGTATCAATGTACCATTGACCCACCTGCAGCGCGCTCACGACACGCCCAGCCCGGGCGCCTCGGGCGACCCCCGCTATGTCCAGCTCGCGCGCCCACAGCGGACGCCCTCGGGATCCCCCACGGGGACACCCAGGTGACTACGGCTGTATGCGAGGATGACGTTGTAGGCGGGCACAGCCGGTACCACGCAAACGAGCCGATTATCGCGATTCTACCACCCATGTCAAGCACCCCACCCCCGAAACACATCTACCATTGTTCCATATACCCCTTCCATGTTTCCTATATTTTTTCCGATTTTTTCAAGCCATTCCTGACCACGGACAACCATCAGTTTCCAAATTGGGCAACTGTCACCCGCATATTCCACCGCTTCCTCTGTATCTCCATCAATTCTCCACCGATCCGGACGAATTAGGTATCGTTGGAAAGCCCTTGTTAACACGAGTCGAACAATGTTACGAGCGACGCATTTGGTTCAGCGGTTGTTCCGATCGCCATGGTTCTTTATTCCTTAACAACGTCAATATTTCTTTGATATTGCTTTTTTCTTAAGTGTTCCTTGTGAATCTGTTGCCTTCCTAAACCCATCGGATCATTCGGATTTCCACAGATACTTTTTTTATATTTATAACTGCCTCTTCCCTGTATTTACAAAAAAAGGACTCCCCCAAACAGAGAGAGGTGCTCCCCAACGAACATGAAGTTTTAGCAGACGTTACCAGCGCCCAGAGCGGCGAATACGAAGCCAAAGAGGCTCAAGACATAGTGCAGGGACAGAGTTCCCATTAGTTTGATTATCAGTGAGATTTACGAGATTTATCATTTTGATCACATCGCACCCGGACCATTTCCCCCCCCCTCCTCTTCATCCGAACCTCCCCTGAGCACTACCAACTCCGTGGCCCCCTCTCTTTCTCGTTAGGGTGGTAGATCCCTTTCCCCCTTACAACGTGGCACCTGTCATGTGACCTAAGCCGCATGTATATAAACATACCTGAAGTGGGAACCGAAGAAGTAGCCTTCTTCTCACCCATTTCCACTTCAGGTAAGTAACATAGTATCCCCTTTTAATAATAATAACACCCTTTTCCACTTCAGTCTAAGTGGCCAGGGACTGCCTCCTGAGCCGGGCCCGCCAGTACGCACGCCCGCTCCACACCCCGCGAGGCTTCTAGTGTCGGGCATCTCACCCGGGCCTCCTCTACCCCGGACGCGTCCCTGACAATTACCCACACAGCCTGATCATCATCCCCAGACTGGCACAGACATTTGTTATATTTCCTTCTGTAGAGCAGCCCCACTTTGCCGGGCATACTGACTTTATCATTCCCTGGGTAGTGAGTGAGGAAGATAACTTTCTTCTCTCACTTCCCCTCACTGCTCAGGTATGTTGTACATAGTATATACAAATGATATGTCCTCACTACCCCTTGCTGCTCAGCTGGAATCCCTATCGCAATCTGCTTTGTGTCAGGGACACGTCCGGGGTCGAGAGGGCCCGGGGGTAATGCCCGGCACTGAGGCCGTCGCGGGGTGTGGAGCGGGTGTGCGTACTGGCGGGCCCGATCCGGGACAGTGGTCCCTGGCCACTCAGACTGAAGTGGAGAATGTGTTATTATTATTAAAGAGGAAAACTATACTACTTACCTGAAGTGGAGAATGTGAGAAGAAGGTTACTTCTTCGGTTCCCACTTCAGGTACATTTATGTACATGCGGCTTGAGTCACATGACAGGTGCCACGTCATCCTTGGAGGCAGCCACAGGCATCCGGGTGTCCCTGTGGGGGATCCCGAGAGCGTCCACTACATGCACACGTGCTGGGCACAGCGGGAAGCCGTCCGGGGTGTGTGGGCCGGACGGGTCAATAGTACATCGATACAAGGGAAGGTGGTCCGTGTAGATAGAAAGAAATAAACAGGAAGAAGAAGATGAGAAGAATGAAATAAAGAAAGGGGAAAGAAAAGGGAAAAGAAGGGGGAGGAGAGGGAGGAAGGAGGGGGGAGGGGGATAGACAGCGGGGAGCGGGTGTGGTGTGGCCGGGTGGGCCCGGGTGGGCCCGGGTCAGGTGGGTGTGCCCTGACACTTTGCCAGGTTCCCCCATTGAGACTGACCCTGTCCCCTTCGGCCTCAGCTCCAGTGAAGGCTTGGGGTCCCTCGACTTAGAGTCCAAGCAGCTCGGTACCCTGACAGTCAAGGAGTCAAATCAGGATTGGGTATATACAGATCTGACAGGGACCACATGAACACCCTGGGTGGACATGTTTGAGCCAGCCTCAGAAAAATTCCAGAGGGATTCGAAATAGTTATATGTGAAAAAGGAGAGGTCTTGGAATTTTGGGAAATAATTTAGTTCAAGTTTTCCCTCCACATGGATAATTATATTGTTGATTCCATGCCTGAGTATTCCTGTTCTTAGCCAATTCCACACCAAATTCCACAAAATTGGTATTGTTGGAAAGCTATAGATGAGGAGAATCGAATGGGATGAAGGGATGGGACTTATGCAGAGCATGGAGTGGTATGAAGAAGTTTATATTTTTCATCTTACTTGTTTGGAAACCTATTCTAGTCAATGGTAACCAAGGCTAATCACTGTAGCTGGTGGAGGTTTAGCTCAGTTAGAACAATATATTTCAGAGGTTTTTCATTGTTAGATCAGGCAGATTCGGATGACTCTGGAATGGAATTGGAGACTTAGCATGGAAGGACCTTGGCCTCAGCAACTCAGGTGGAGTGCTGTGCCATTGCTGGTTGTCCTGGGGTCCCTAATTTTGGATCTAGTGAAGGGGAAGTCTCTTAGGGGGGAATCAAGTCGATTTCAGACTGAGGGTCTAATCTAGTATGTACAAGTGCCTACATATAATGGGGAGATGAAAGCACAAGGAAACAAGGGTGGTCTGAAACAGACCAAAGGCGTCTGAACGGAGACAAAGGGAGTTAAGGAAAATGGAGTGGTACCGAGGGTCATGGGTTAGACTCTATGGTACATCCGAAAGGAGGTAAGGTGTCACGACCCGGCAATTCCCATGGTCAGGTGATCACTTCCCGCACCTTCTCCCTCCCCCACTCCAACCCCGTCAACTCCGCTGCCCACCCAACGCCGCCTGAACAAGCCCGCCACCCTTCCCCGTCACCACTACCTGTTTCCATGGCCCGCCATGGGCCTACAAGTCTTTCCTTATCACGCTTGTTTTTCTTGACGGCCGTACACGGCCGTCCTTCTCCCACACTCTTTGTTTGTTTTCGTTCCTTCTTAACCCCACCTGCAATCTCTGTGAGATCTGGCAACTTAATTCTATTCATCCCGTTATACTTAAATACCGGTTGTACACTACCTGTTCGAAAATCAACTAGGGTTACCCCCTGCACTCTCTGTCTGACCCAGTCGCACCTTCTGCCATCTGAAATATCGGGGCCGCATCAAGTATGAGGTGCAACGCTCACAAATGAGTCGTTGAAGCCGAAACCCCTTTCCGCCGCGATTGTCATCCCCACCCTTGACGGGCTGTTACGCCGACAGCGAGTCACGGTAACGTTTTCCCATGCCCTGACATAAGGGGGGCAAAGCCCAGAGGGGCAGGAGGATGAGGTGAAGTGGGGGTGATTGTTAGATATGGGCAGATTCGGGTGACTCTGGAATGGAATCGGAGACTTAGCATGGAAGGACCTCAGCCTCAGTGACTCAGGCAGAGTGCTGTGCCATTGCTGGTTGTCCTGGGGGGTCCCTAATTTCGGATCTAGCAGAGGGGAAGTCTCTTAGGGGGGAATCAAGTTGATTTTGGACTGAGGTTATAAGTTACTAGGTACATTGTATATAAGTCAATCAAAAGGAACAAGGGTAGTCTGAAAGGAGACAAAGGGAGCTGGAAGGGGGAACAACACTGAGGGTCAAGGGTTTGACTCAATGGTGTTTCTCAAAGGAGGAGTGAAGGGCCAAGGCCCAAGGAGGAAGGAAGGAGGATGGGAGTCAGGAATGGCTAGCTGACTGAATAGAAAGGAAGCAGCAGCCCAAATAGGAATGAGGGAGAATAGCGGAATTGAATGGGACAATGCAATAGTTGCAAGGTCTGAAGTAAGTCCGGAAGGTCCGAACTTGGAAGTCAAACTCCGGAATATTGGCAAAGGTAAATAAATGGAATCGGCTAACCAATACAATGGGTATAAGTGGAGGTGGGGTCAAAGTCCGAGGTCAGAGCTAAGACCAGAGTTCCGAGATGGAGATGCGAATGGGATTCCAGAGTGGTGTTGTGGGGACAAGTCCATGCAGGCCAAACCAACATTTATTGCACACTTCACCCCCTACTGCATCAGGGACCAGGATTGGTGAGTCATGGTAATAGTAGGAGTTGTAGAGACTGTGGAGGTGGTTCTGACGGGTCCAAGATCGTCGCATTTGGTGGAGTGGTTGAGGAGATATGACTTTTTCTTTATTTTCCTTACTATTTTCATTCATTCATGCATGTGACTTTCCTTTTATATTTGTATCGGACTCTTCCGTGACAACTGTACAGATAGTTAGTTAGAGTTACACAGAGTATCAGCACCACACTCTAGAGGACCAAATATACCCATACACCCTTTGCCTGACCAGTAGTGAGATTCTTATCCCCCCTCCTTCCTGTCTTGAGTCTAGTTGGATAGACCTGTTACAGTGGAGGTCCGGAGTCAGGAGCATAGTTGCATACTTGTCTGGAGGGTGTCAAGGTTGAGGTTGGACCCAGAATGGTCTGGAGTCAGACTGAAGGTGGTGTTGGAGCTGGAGGTGGGATAACCTCAAGTTGGCAAGGAGAAAGGTGACAGAAGGGAAGTGGGGCTCTGACTCTGGACCTCTGCTCCGGATCCTGTTTGCATCTCTGTCTCGGAACTCTGGTCTTAGCTCCAACCTTGGATTTTGACCCCACCTCTGCTTATACCCATTGTATTGGTTAGCTGATTCCATTTATTTACCTTTGCCAATATTCCGGAGTTTAACTTCTGAGTTCGGACTTTCCAGACTTACTTTGGACCTTGCAACTATTGCATTGTCCCATTCAATTCCGCTATTCTCCCTCATTCCTATTTGGGCTGCTGCTTCCTTTCTATTCAGTCAGCTAGCCATTCCCAACTCCCATCCTCCTTCCTTCCTCCTTGGGCCTTGGCCCTTCACTCCTCCTTTGGGAGACACCATTGAGTCAAACCCTTGACCCTCAGTGTTGTTCCCCCTTCCAGCTCCCTTTGTCCACTTCCAGCCTACCCTTGTTCCTTTTGATTCCGGACCCCTCCTTATAATGTGCCCAGAGGGGCAGGAGGATGAGGTGAAGTGGGGATGATGACTAACTGGCTAGAATGGGAAGAAGCAGCAGTCCAAATAAGGATGAGGGGAAAGTGTGAAAGGTACATTACAAGCGGCGAAAGTGCCGGGTATGGTCTGTGGAGCTCAGAGCTTATGGAGCTTACGGAGGCGGGGTTGAAAGTCTGAGGAATGTTGGCAATGGTGTTTATGTAGTATGAGGTCACCAATGCAATGGACTTAAGCCAAGGTGGAGTCAATGTCTGAGGTTGGAACTATGACGGAATCTCAGAGTGAAGGTACGGGCGGTGTCTGAGTACGAGGTATGGGACAGTGGTGGAAGGTTGTAACTTGGCAGAGGTTTGGTGGAAGAGGAATGGAAGGAGAGGAGCGAGGAGGAGAGTGAGAAGAGGAGTAAGAGGAGGGATGATGTCAGGTCCGAAGGTGAATATCGGAGCAGACAGAGGTAGGGTAGGAGAGGGACTTGAGGGGTGAGGAGGAGGAGTGAGGAGGAGTGTTGTTTGGTCCAACGGTGGGTATCGGAGCGGACAGGGATAGGGTAGGACTCTGGAGGTGATGAAGCAGAGGGTCCAGGAGTCGGATTGGGATCAGGTATGTATGGATATGACAGGACTAATATATTGGTCAAAACCAATACATTTGTGAGATGTCTAAACATGTGACCAAAAACTGAGCCCCAACGTTTGTGCCTTATTGTATTGGAATTGGCCAAACTCATTAGCCCCATCCTGTGACCTGACCCAAACTTGAGTCCAGGTCTAGATTCATATCCCTTGTGACCAAATCCTGCATCTCCAACTCTAATGCCAGGTTTTGTGCACCTTGGAACCAGTAATGATTCCATGGCCCATCCAGGGTCATGTTAAAAATGTCGCATATCATTTTACCTTGTAAACTTGTCCACTAATTTAGGTTAAATATCAATGGTAGAGCCTTAGCAAAAAGGGACCTAGGAAGTACTTACATGCTGAGAGTTGTGCAAGTTATGGTATGCTGGATAGCCAGCATCCAAATCCTCATTGAGATTGTCCAGAAGATTGGCCTGGAATGACAGATAGGAATGGTTGACATTATCAGGAATTGAAGATGGGTGTCCAAGCTCAGGCTCTAGGCGACTTCCTGTTGGGTCACAGTCATTTGCTGATGGAGAATAGCCAAATGTCAGGGATCAACAATGACCCTGGACTCTATGCCAGCTGTGCATATGTGCATGGGAAGTATGCTGGCAATTCCTGTCTACTCTGCTTACCTAAGCCCTGGTGGCCTGGATCATCTCCGGCATTGTTCTGGAACATTCTATGATCATGTGATTCTATCAGCAATCTGTTTGGTTTCCCTATTGCCTGTCAGAAGATGGACAGATTTCTGTCGGAGTTGGGGTTGGAGGTTTTGGCAGACTTCTGTTGGAGCACACACACACAGATGTGTGGGCAGAAATATGTGGCATGTCCGGAAGTGCTGTTCAAGGTTAGCAGAGTGGGATCGTGGCCTCAGCGACTCAAGGGGAGTGCTGTGCCCTGAGCTTGACATCTGGGGGAGATCCCTTATTTATGAGCTGACACTCTGTCAGGGGATGACTCACAGGTCCCAATGTCCCCCCCCATGGCCCACAACCCTAAAGCAGCCCTGTCCAGGGCACACTGCTGCTGTGGGTAAGAAGGTGAGAAGGAAGCTAACTTCTCACCTTCCCACAGTGGCCCAATATAATGAAAACTTCCGGAGATATCCAGAAGTCACATCAGCAAACTTGGTAGGGAGCTCTTGGAGCTGTCTTTTTGCTGTGCACCCTCTACACATTGGGTGGAGAAAATTAAATGTTTGAATGATTTTATTCTCCTAAGGATGCAGAAGTGCAAAGATAATATGTATATATATTTTTGGAAATGCATATTAAATGGCCAGCATCATTACTTGAACGCTCTATGAGCTCATAGAGCTTTTTGTTTTTAAATCATGGATGGTCTTCATATCTCCATGAAATCTGCTTAGTTATTTTGGCACCAGTGGTGCAAAGATAATATGGATATATATGTGTGTAAAATGGCCATTGTCATTGCACTGAAAGCTCTATGAGCTCATATACCTTTTATGTTTACTAAAATCAGCACCTTATTTTTTTTTTATTGCTATTTACAAAATTTGAGGAAAACTCTGAAATTCAAAAATTTGCACTTTATCTTTCATCTCATTTCTTGCTCAAAACTCAACCAATTCTGATGATCCCATGTGAACTGGAAAGCACCAAAGTGTGGCAATGTAACCATGCATGTTATGTAGGGTATAAATCAGTTTGAACAAAGTGTTCCAAATGAAGTAAATTGAAAATACCACCCAATAAAGCAAACAAAAAGCTGATGTATTCTTCAGATATCATCCAAGCCTTTGACACCAAATTTCCCATGGTCAAAAAGCCATGGTTATTTGGCTCACTGTCAGGGCCTGGCCCTTGTTCCGTGACGGGCCTAGGGGGATCCTCCTAGTCACTGGGGTATCTAGTCCCAGTCCAAGATCCTCAAACTCACTGAGGGGGCTAGCCCCAGCCTTCACAGGAAATGAGTTGAGAAGAAGGATAACCTTCTCAACCTCCTGTGAAGCTGCTACAAATGGGAGCCAGGAACTATACAGTTTTTGGCTCTTTGCTGACTTTCCATAAATGGCACCCCCCATGGGAAGATTCTGGGTGAGTAACTTGCCCAGAACTTTCCCATGGGTCTGCATGCGTGCAGGATTGTGGAATAGTGAGGGGCTGTGCCCTGACACTCACCAAAACATGGTGGGAGACTTTTCTAACACTGAAACATACATTGCTACATTGCCCCACTTTGGCACTTTCCAATGCACATTGAATTATCAAAAAAGTGAATTAATTTTTTTTCCAATTATTCCTAATTTCCTGAAATATCTTATCCCAAAATTTCTGATTTTCACCCTGATTTTTTGGACATTCTCCCTTTTTAGAAAGTCCCCCATTTTCTGAATTTTCCTTAATTTTCCCAGACTTTTTTTCAAGTTTTTAGAAACCCCCCAGTTCCCCCTCATTTTCCTCCCATTTTCCCCTTCATCCCCCCCCCTCAATTCCCCCCCTCATTCCCCCCAATTCCCTCCTCAATTCCCCCCATCCCCCCTTCAATTTTCCCCTCATTTCCCCCTCATTGCCCCCTCCAAATGTCACCCCATTCCCCCCCTCATCCCCCCCTCCAAATTTCCCCATTTCCCCCCATTCCCCCCATTCCCCCCCCCATTTCCCCACTCATTTTCCCACTCATTTTCCTGCATTTTCCCTACGTAATTTCAGATTAACTGCATTTATATCCCTAAATTTGGTCTATATATTGATTGGGCTACATACCCTTGGTGTGTGGTGCCTCATTGGTGCTGAAAGTTAAGCTGAGTTTGTTCAGTCCCTTGTATGGTAGGGACTTGGCTATGGCTAGTCACATGATGCCATAGTCAATGCTTTTAAATTTTAATTTTAATATCAGGTAAATTAAACACTCAGGGAGCTCATATAGATAATAGTCCCCTGTGTGCAAACATAGCTCTATGAGCTCTCAGGCCTCTGCATCCAGGTTTGCTGATGCATGAGGCCCAAGACCCAGGGCCTGGGGATCTGGCCGCATGGAGCGTCCAGCACAGGGCATGCACAGGGGGTGCAACGGCTGGGTGTGCATTGTAGGCAGGATAATTGCCCATGCACAGACTCGGCTCGGATACCTGCTTCCACAACTATAAAACCCCTTTCCATTCATGCGACAACTCGATACGAATTTGGTATCTAAAAATAGGGCTAATTCCTACGATCCCAACGATACCAAAAACATCCCAATCGGTGGAGATTTGACGGAGTTCCGTGTTGGAGAAGTTAGGCATGGCAGGTCACGAGTATGTGCAGGTGTGGGAATCTCAGCAGCAACCCAGAATTCCAGCCTCACTTGTTCCCATGGTGTCTAATAAATTGGTAAAAATGCTTATCGGCTGCATGAGAGTTATCTCCGGCTTCATTTCCAATTTCGGCTCTTAATTCTGTAAATCCGTTGAGAAATTGTTTATTTTCATATTTTGCCATCATTTCAGTTATTGATTGATATTCTTTTATTACCCTTTTTTATTATTTTGCCTAATAAGGTACCCAGGTGCCATATGGTACCAATATTCCCCATCTATTCTTCACCTGTTACTCATCATGGGACTATAATAATATGTACCTATAGGGGGCCCACCTGACCTACTCTCTTAGATATAGAGACACTCCTTGAGTGCACGCACCCATGCACTGGTGCAACGATCAGTACATAATACTATATATACTACTCTCAGGCCCTTCGGGCCTGAGAAGCTCCAGGGTACTGTGACCTGAAAATCTGGAAAACCCCTCCATGCCGCAAATCCTTCAGAGTTCACCGTCACACATCATCCCACCAACGTCTCCGGACCTGTCATCACCATCATCGATGTCGTCAACGACATTGCCAACACTTATTTTTCAAAATCACTGTTCCTTTATAAACTTCACTAATACACAACTTTCCTCGCTTCCTTTCCTTTTCATTTTGTCAGCATTGGCTTCGTCTTTGCCATCCTTGCCATTTTATGAACTAGGTACTATGTAAATACATGGCATAATAAAGTCCTTCAGACAAAGTCTAAATCAAGGCTCTCCAAAGCACTGGCGATTCGACCGATCAGGCGATGAGACTCCTCAACCTCCTCATTCTCAGTTTCCAGCCCCCCATCTGCCATCCCACCGTCGATATCATCAGAGGGTATGAGATTGGTGGTTGAGCTGGGCAGTGTCGTGGAGGGGGTTTCATTGGGTGGTACTAATCGAATGGTCAGAACCATTACAAATGCCCTAATGGATACACTTACTGTTTGGTGGGTTGCTATTCGTGTTTTCTGGGCTGCCACAAGTGTCAGGGCTCGTGTCAGGGCTCGGTCCTCAATCAGGGACAGCCCGACCTCGGTCCTAGGTGTGTGTGGTGTTCCGGGTGCTTGGGCGCTAGACCCCGTCCTCAGCTCCTCAAACTCACTGAAGGGACTAAGCGGGGATTGAGTTGTCATGTATTACAGAGGGTAACTACAACTTGCCTAAGCGGGGATTGAGTTGAGAAGAAGGGTAAGTTTCCCTATTCCCTGCTTGGCTACTATAAAAGGAAGTGTACTGTACAGTTCGTAACGTGATTCCGGGTAGAAGCCGAGCATGTTCCCGCGACTCGGAAAAGGTGTCACATGGGTTAAGGCGAGTTGCTCGCCTTAACCCACGTGACTTTTCCCGCGGGCTCACATGCGGGTTGAAGTTGTGAGAGGTATGTAGGGATGGGGAGGTCTGGGAAGGTGGTTCTGGGGTGTGGTTGGGTGCCCTGACAGCGGGGTCAGGGGCCGATCCCTGACAGCTCGCTGGTGGTCCGCTCATCATCCCTTCCCCATCACCAGTTAAGAAATGTGCGAGCTTATCCAGCTGGGAGAGTTTGGAACATAGGTGCGCATTGACATTGAGGCGGTATTGGGAAGTAGCGGAAATATATCTTGCCAGAGTGTCACGACCGACAAATCCTGGGGCTCCGTCAGCGGCGAATCAATGCCGATAGGCGAATCCGCCGACCCGAAACCCAATCTAACCAGCCCCCAATCCGATGTCTGGCCCCCTGCCCTATCAACCATGCACTGCATCCAGACCTCCACCCGCATCTGGACTTCTGCCCGCATCCGGACCTCCACCCACATCTGTACCTCTGCCCACCTCCACACCCTCTGGACCTCTGCCACTCCTGGTTGCCCTCCACACCCTGTGGTCAGGCCAACACTCCCCTCCGACCTTGCTGGCCATCATGCTGCCCTTGTTTGTGACAGCACTGACGGACCATCCTCTGTTGCGGACTTGTCAGCACTGTGCTGATTTCCATGTCCCTTCACGGACCTGTGTTGGCACCGCACCGACCCCGCTTATTTGCGGACTTGTATCGGCGCCGCGCGCTGACCTCCGCTTTTCTCTGGCCATCTTGTCACTCGGCAGCATACCATTCATTCCTTGCCGAGTGCCTATATTGTTCATCCATTCATTCGCTTAACTTGCCAATATTGGCACTTGATCCATGTGCTGATGCACTTCTTATTACCTGTCAATATTGGCACTTGATCCGCTTTTGTTTAGTTCATTGCCTCCCATTTCCCGGGCTCTTGTCCTTCATTCAGTTTGACAATCCCCGCTTATTTCCGCGCCGGACTGACCGGTCCTTCTGTGTTTCCCTCCTGCCTATTTATATCCTGTAAATACTTTCGGGGACCTTAGTCTGAAATCAACTAGAGTACCCCCCCTGTCTGGTCTGAGTCCCTCCTTCTGCAAAGGGGGCTTTCCCCCTCTGAGTCCGTGCTCACGGAGTCCGCGCTCCTCCTACAGGTCCGCTCCGCCTGCAAGTGTCCACTGCAAGTGTCAGTTTGTAAATACAGGATCTCCCCCAAATGTCAAGCTCAGGGCACAGCACTCCACCTGAGTCACTGAGGCCACGATCCCACTCTGCTAACCTTGAACAGCGCTTCCGGACGCACTGCACATTTCCGCCCGCATATCCGTGCATGCACGCTCCAACAGACCTCTGCCACAATCTCCGACCCCAACTCAGACAGAAACCCAATCCGTCTTCTATCTGCCTTCTGACAGTACTTCTGACTCCAACAATAATTCCAGTCTCTGACAGCATTCCAGATCTCTGATACAGAGTGGGATTGGTCAATCGAGTGTTCTCAATGGCACCTCACAGCCAAGCCTCCTCATTTTCCATCGAGGTCCATACCCGACGAGCTTCAAGTCTGACAGTGTCAATCTCTTCACAGGCTCGTTGAAGCTTATGCCAAGCTTGGGTGGCCTTGCGAAGAAGGGGCTTTGCCCATGGTTTCTCACGTACATCGTCATGGCCCCATAAAATCATGATATCTGATATGAACTCGAGGCTGGTTACATCCTCCCAACTGAGTCTTGGCTTTGGGGGATCCATGGTGGATGCAAGATTGTTGTATTTCTCTAGTGTTGAGTTAAGTGTCTTGCCCTGCTTCGCCACTAAAGATAGGATTTGCTGGCGAGCCTTGTAATCTGGAATAAAAATTGTACTCTGAATGGGGCAGGGAAAGAAGTCGGCTATCACACACCTGTCCTTGGAAGTCCCATCTTCTCAACTTCAAACTGACGCGATATTGCACGATGCTCAAGATCATCAAGGAGGTGATTATAATCCCTCTGCTGGTGCAGAGCGATTGCTTCAAGCTGCTCAGGAGAACCAGGCACCCAAGGTTGTGTACGAGACATGGCCAGTAGAGCTAACCCCAACGCTGCCAGAGTGGCGCTGTAGGGGTGGTGGTCACAGACACCCCAGAACAGGCGATATATCGGGTCTCACGAGTAACATCTGAAAAGTGTAATATCTCCCATGGGCTCCATGGATATCCATGGGCTTTCATGGGCTTTCATGGGCTTTCATGGGCTTCCATGGATTTTCATGGGGGGCCATGAACACCCATGAACACCCATGAACACCCATGGAAGCCCATGAAAGCCCATGTACAACATTATCTTCCAATTTCCATGAAATTCCATGGGTACCATGAATGCCCATGGATACCCATGAATACCCATGGGAGCATTATTAAAAGGGTCCATGAATGTCCATGAATGTTCATGGATGTTTATGGAGGTCCACAGAAGTCCATGACAGTGCATGAACAACAACATACTTGTCAGGACTCAGCCCTCATTCAGGGGCAGCCTGACCTCGGAGTTGGGTGTGTGCAGTGTTCTGGGCAGTGGGGCACTAGATCCTGCCTGTAGTTCCTCAAACTCACTGAGGGGGCTAAGTGGGGAGTGAGTTGAGAAGAAGGGTGAGTTTCCTTATCCCTGCTAAGCTACTATAAAAGGAAGTGGACTGTGCCAGTTTATAGTGTGACTGCAGGCAGAAGCCAGGTGCATTCCCACAGCTTGGAAAGGGTGTCACATGGGTCTGTATGTGGGCTCCTGGTTGTAAATACACTTGGAAAAATAGGGAAAAATGTGGGGGACTGGGGGGAGGGGTTTCAGGGTTGTATGTTCAGGTGAGGTGCCCTGACAATACTATAGCAAGTGAATGAAATTGCAGGACTCAGAGACCCATGGGGACCCAACCAAAAGCCTTTATACATATGTCTTCACAGGTGTCATATCCATCCTCCACCACCACCTTCTGTCACCTCCAGCCATCCCTGATTACCTCTGCTCCACTCATACCAACCTCAGAGCCCCCAATGGTCACCACCCCCCATTTCCATATATTACTTACACCTCCCTAAGTACAGAACCCCAAAGGCCTCCAGACAGCTCCAATGTCCACAAGCACACCCCTGACTCTGTTGGGCCATTTAGTTGCCTGCCCTGCAAGTCTGCCTTTGGACCACCCTCTCCATTCTCCTTTTGGGTTGTTGTCTGTTAAACCTGTAACCCAAGTTGCCAGTAATATTCAGTTGACTAACCCTTGACCCTGTTATGTCAGCTCCACCTGGTTCCTGCCATTTATGGGCCCTCTGCCTAGACTTCCCATGTATCTGCAAATTAGGGCCCCAACATGCTACTGGGCACAACGCTCCTGGCTTGAGTTGCTGAGGCCAAAGCCCTCTGAACACTGAGTCATACCTCCCTTTCGAATCCAGTCTTTGACAACAGGAGTCTGTATAAATGTTAGAACTGTGGGGCTGAATTGGTCCATTTCCATAGGTTTTGGGTGCAGCATAGGGGGTCAGCATAGGGATGATTCTACAGATAATGTGGCAGAGGTTGTGAGAGCTGGGTTTACAATAACATGGTTGGGTCAGGTTTTGTGTGATGATAGTTGTTGGATACTAACTATTTACATGGCATGGGATACTGTACTCCACAGAGCCCATAAGAGGCAAAAACCCATTTCTATAATAAATATGAACTTTGATTTTTGTGCCACAACTGCAAGTGTCCACTGAATATGTTGGTGTGCTTGTTTAAGCACAGGTGCAGCCTCACACTCCCAGTCCATCAGTACATGCCATAATGAGGCTACATATATGGTTAAGGGTGGGAAATACAATCCTTACAACCGATCACAGGTGCATCATACATGTGAGGAGCCCAGGGAAAAACATGCATACATCTCCATCAGTTTTGATCACAGCAAATTTTATATAGTATTGGTGAATATAGACATGTCAGTGCTGCCTATCTTCGGTGACTTTCATCATTAATTATGGCAATATTTGCTTCACACTTGATTGAACAATGGAAACCCCCCCCTCTGCTCTGACCATCTGCACATCACTGTGGCAGCATTGAGTGTCAAATCCTTGTAACAGAGCAAAATAACAGCACATAGAAGCTGTTACATAAATAAATGGCCTTTGGGAGTTCATGAGCACCCATGGGCACCCATGAGAGTCCATGAATGCCCATGGGAGTCCATGAACATCCACAGAAAATCCATGGAACTCCATGAAAGTCCATGAAAATCCATGAAATTTCATGAAATTTCAAAAAATCCCATGGAATCCCATGAAATCCCATGGAGCCCATGGAGCATCTATCACTTTTCATGAGTTACTGGGTCTCACATGCAGGATAAAATGTTAGAAAATCCTACAGTGGAAGGTTGGCTAGGAATTAGGTGATGAGGTCATAGTACGGATGGTAGAGGGAATCGAGGCGATTCCAACGCACGTTACACGAGGAGAATCGGTGAGGAATTGACAGAGATATGCAGATTTCAGTTGTGTATCGCGATGCATGTCACATGTTCATTGTGCACACATGGGAAATGTATTCCCCACCTCAACGCTATCTCACTCAATTCTCCATCAAATTGGATGCGGTTTGTTGCGTTGGATGGCTGTAGTTTAGGCGAGTTGGTTGACATGAAGGGAGCACAGTTGTGTCAAGTGGTTTGGGCTGGAGATGCAGGTTGGGTTTTCCGTGGCCACTTTCTATTGTTTTATAATTTGTTGCTTGTGATATTGTGTTTCCTATTCTATTTACTCTTGCGACGTGACCAGATGAGTCATATGGAACATGCTGGAAGCTCGCAGACATGTTTTCAGGGTTGTTTGTATATAATATTAGCTTACATTTGTAACAGAGATTTCCCCTCCACTACGTTTAGATCTGGTCACCAAGTGAAGTGTGCTGGAGGCGTGGTCAAGTGCAGTAGTCTTGAGGGAGGCAAGGAAGCCTCACAGTGTCCTCAGGGAGATCCACACTGAGTTACAGGACACCGAGTCCCAGTTGAGTTTTGAGTTTAGTCTTGATTCTGTCCAAGGAAGCCGCTTGCTGGTGTCAGGGCACGCCCGCCTGACCCGGCCCCACCTAACCCGGTGCCCCACCATCCACTCCTCCCGACCTCCCCCTCTTCCCCTTTTCTCCCTTCCCTTCCTTCCTCTCCTTCTTTTCTATTCTTTCTCCTCTTTATTCCTTTCTTATCACACGGACGACTTCCTTTGTATCAATGTACCATTGACCTGGCTGCAGCGTAACGCGCCCGAACCCGGACACACCGGACGACCCCCCGCACACCGGATGCTCCTAGGACCTCTTACGGAGGTACCCAGACGGAGGTGGCTGTGTGCTTGGATGACGTGGCGCTTCCCACGTGGCCTTCAACCACATGTATATAAACACAGCCTAAGTGGGAACTGAGAAGCAACCTTCTTCTCACATTTCCCACTTTAGGCAAGTAGCTTACACTTCCCTTGATAATGACAATAACACATTTCCCACTTTAGTCTTAGTGGCCAGGGACCCTTGTCTGCTTTGGGCCCGCTGCTACGCGCGCCCGCGTCATACCTACCGGACCCTCAGCCTCGGGCGATACACCCGGGCGCTCTCGACCCCGGGTTGGTCCCTGACAGCTGGCCCCCTTTTTCGTTTCTCATCCTGCTGGGTGGGAGTAGGTGTGGTGCGAAGTAGTTGAGGTGGTGGTGATTGTGGTGGTAGGTTAGTGCACTGAAGGAGGAGAACAGAAATCCTATAAAAGGCTGTTCTTTCTTCTGATACTTATATGTTAGTATTGGTACTTTAACTCAACCACTGTAGCGTTTTGGTTGCTTTGTGTATTGATATTTGTATGTGTTACTGATTATTTGTGTGTGTATGAAATTCTCAGGGTTCAATTCACTTGTCTACCTGATTGTTCCACACGAAAATCACGCTATAGACCTACTATTTTTAGTCGTTTCACCTCTGTCTTGTCACTTTTAACTCAGAGCGACTCCAACCGACTTGACTCAACGTCACTATTTCTTAACTTCTTCTTAACTTTTTACTGAGGGTTGATCACTTTTACTCAGATGTGATCTGAACTGCACACTTATACTAATAAAACTTACTTTTTATTAGGACGCCTTATGACCTATGAGCCAGAGCATGTAGGGGAGAGGAGTAAAGAAGGAAGAGGGGTCAGACCAGAAAATGCGGTCTTTTATACCTTTCCTAAGGGCTCTGTTTTCACATGTCACTTTACTATTTACATTGCTGAGTAATCTTATATTGAGCTTAGCAATCCTCTTATGTAAGCGATCAGCATCCCATTCTGCTTCTAGAACTTTCTGGAAGTTTTGGTGTGGGAATTAGCCAATTGCATTGCCTAACACCCATCATGACCTTGTTTACCCTTGTTTACTCACTTTATTCTAGGTCACATGTCATGGGGTTATTTGTTAGCTTAAGAGTGTAGCTTTCCGTCGGTATAAACAACAGTAAACTACAAGGATTATTTATGAAGATATGAATTTTTCAAGATTTAATTTTGAGGTTCTCCAGATTGCTTTGGCATTAGCTCATCCATTTTCCTACGATTAATTCTGGATAAATTATGCCTTGTTCCTGGACTCAAACTCTTTAGTTTCGCATTTCTAGCTTATCCGTTTTTACCACAAACTCAGGATGTTTGAGCCAGTCTTCTCTGCAAGTGTGTTTTAATCTTGTTAAATCCATTTCTCCCTCAATTCTTCAGACTTTAACATGAAATCTTTTCGTACACAGACCTATACTTTAACTCTTTAAGACCGACAAAGATTCATATTTTTCCCTATTTTCCTCATATAAATATTTCCAATTCTTTCATCTTTTCCTCGTACCCGACCATTTTTCATTATATGAATGCCTTGATTTTCTTCCGATTTCTCTTTGTCATTCGTTTTGTACGTTCGTAAAACTATTTTCCCACGTTACCACGAATTTCTAATATTTTATTTGATACAGGAAACCTTGTTTTTGTTTTCATGTGGGTTTATTTGCTGTTTTTCTTCGTTTTCTGGACCATATTTTAATTCCTAGACTTGAAAGTTCGCGTAGATACTCAATTCATCGACTCTGTTCTTCAGTATTTTTCCGATATTTTATTTCAATTCATTTTGTTGAGTTATGATTTTATTCCTATTTTTATTTCTGGTCCATGGAGGTTGTATGATTTTTATCCAATTTTCTGTGATGGTTTCTGGTTGTTTTAGTGTTGTAACTTTTATATTCCTACAGCGCCGCTGTGCTGCACATCCATTTCCTACCCGGTCCCCGATCCCCCTTGTGTGCTCCGCTACCCTGCTTGCAGCACATGCACTCTCAACAGCTTCATTTGCCTCTCGCAAATGTCAGTCAGCATGTTGGGGTGGTAGCCTAGCCTGGACAGCTATTTGTGCTATCCAGTAGCGTACGGTTTCCCTGAAGGTAATTTGTGAATGTTTATGTTTATGAACTAGAATTATACCCACTCTGCACACTCAAGATGCTCTGTTGCCTCTGTTAGAACTGGGTGAGGGCGGACAATTCCGGAGGGGAACTGGAGACTTAGCAAGGAGGGACCTTGGCCTCAGCGACTCAAGCGGAGCGCTGTGCCATTGCTGTTTGTCCATTTGGTCCTTAATTTCATAGGCGGCGAGCAGGAAGTCTCTAGGGGGCATTTCAGGTCGATTTTAGACTAAAGGCCTAAAACGAGTATGTACAAGTGCTGATATATATAATGGAGAGGGCGAAAGCACAAGGAACAAAGGGGGTCCGAATTGGAACGAAGGGATGACAGAAGCAGAGCGGTACCGAAGGTCATAGGGCAGAACCTGTGGTACATCCAAAAGGAGGTAAGGAGGGCGAAGCCCAGAGGGGCAGGAGGATGAGGGGAAGTGGGGATGATGACTAACTGGCTAGAATGGGAAGAAGCAGCAGTCCAAATAGGGATGAGGGGAAAATGCAAAAGATACATTACAAGCAGCGAAAGTGCCGAAGGTGATCCGTGGAGCTCAGAGGTTGCGGAGCTTACAGAGGTTACGGAGGCAGGGTTGAAAGTCTGAGGGATATTGGCAATGGTGTTTACGTAGTATGAGGTCACCAATGCAATGGACTAAAGCTGAGGTGGAGTCAAAGTCCAAGGTAGGAACTATGATGGAGTCTCGGAGCGAAGGTACGAGCGGTGTCCGATTATGGGGTACGGGACAGCGGCGAAAGGTCGTAACTTGGTGGAGGGTCGGCAGAAGAGGGTCAGAGGGAAGAGAGAGGAGAGAGGAGTGGGGTGAGGAGTGGAGGAGAGGAAAGGTGTCGGGTCCGAAGGTGAGTGTCGGAGTGGATGGGAGAAGGGTAGAAGTGTGATGGAAGGGTGGAGGTGTCGTGAGGAGGAGTGGTAGGAGTGAGAGGAGTGATGTTCGGTCCGAGATGAGTATCGGAGCGAACAGAGATAGGGTAGGAGAAGGAGGATATGACAGCCTCTAAATACACGACCTTCGCCTTTTCATCTTGGGGCTCAAACTGAAGCGAGGATATGTAGTTGCACTCTTCATCCAGCCATTGTGGGCATTGCACATCAGGTTCAAAGTTGGGGTCCATCTGCCTTGTTGTCTTGAGGATTTCTAGGCTTTCTTGAACTATTCCCCATGCTGTTGTGTGGTTGTTCAATAAGAAGTCACCTACTTGTGAGGGGTAAGGAAGTGTTTGGCATATTTATTGAATGGATGACATACCTAGATGCTCATACTTTGTTTCATCCCACTTCACAAAATGCATATGAATCCGGAGATGCCAATAGTATGGTGATGCATGTTGGGTTACCGGTGCGAGGGAGTTGCTCTCAGAATATACTCGTTTGTTGCCTTCACCATCTTCAATTCCAGCTCCCTGCTGTAGCCCTATGAGGAAATCGAGCTGGCAGAGTCTGTTGTGAGTGGCACTGTGGAAAGAACCAGTACAACACCTAAATTTTGCTTCTCATGCCATATCACCGGTGGAAGGCTTGGAAAGGGTAGCTGAAAATGTGCAGCCAATATCATATACAAATAGAATGTTGCTGCTAGGTACGTCAATTCTCATCAACAAAGTACATCACATTACTCACAACTCCCCACTCTGGACCATGTCAATAAGGAATTGGATGATACCATGTCGGCAAATGACAGAGAAAAGTCCTGTCTCATCCATGAGTTGCATGGCACCCGACTTCGACTTCAAGGGCATTGGCCAAGCATTCTTCCATGCTAGGCAGCTGTCAGATATAAATGATGACTCTGGGCCATCCATCTCACAAGTTGCACATATTACTGAGTGAACTAAGGAAGAGGAATGTTCATACCTGGCTACCACATTGTGAATGTTTTCAAGTGTCAGCAAAATTATTGACCTGTTCTCGGGGAATGAAGTAGTCACTGGGAAAGACTTGGGCATCAGTGGCAAAATTGTGGCGCAGCCTTGAGAGGGAGGTATTCCCATCAGCCGTGACAATGAGCTGAATGGGGCGTTCAGGCTCATCTTCAACCTAAAAACGATGATGCAACTTGGGCTTACCCTTTGCTAGATCAAAATCGGATACTTACCTTACAGTGACAAGCAGGGCAGGAATTTTTGAGACGATAATTGGGCCCCACCTGACCTACAGCTTGTTTGACGAGTTTATCCAGGTGGAAGAATATCCGATAGAAGATATCGAAAGCAAGTGAGATTTGGGTTCTTAAGTAGGGCTGATTTACCATCTCAATTTTCAGTCAGCTGCAGATGCTGGAAAAACACCATAAATAGCTTACCTTGTGTATGTCAGAAACCACCCAGGTAAAATGTTGAATACTGAAAGCAGGCGCTGCTCGGAAAAGAGAGTATAACAGTTCGAGCGATCGCAGGGAGATCGCAATTTGGGGCTCTGTTGGAGTAGGGGATAGATAGCTGGCACTCACCAGTGCATATGTAGGATGGATGTCTGTCTCCTGCCTGGGTATGAACTACCATCTGAATATCGGTTAATCACGTACAGGGAGGTGAAAGGAAAGGCTTACCAAATATGTCAAGGCACTTGATGGAAACGTAATTGAGGTTGTCTTGGGGCAGGGGATAGTGAGATGGTGTAGAAGAAGGGTTGGTAGTTTTGAATTCAAGGTATAGGGCAACAAGGTCGTTCAGCTGCTCTGCCCAAGCTGTGTGGAGCCTGGCCATGTGGTGGCCCCAAATGTGACTTTTCTTGTGCCTAAAAATCAAACATGAGATCAGTCCTAGATGAATAAGAACTGAGAAGTCATCAAGAAATACATACTGTTTTGGGAACAGGGAGGACATTACCGTCAAGAATTGTTTGCTGGTAAGCCCTTCATCTTGAAACAGCCCAGCATCTGCCATTGCAGGGTCATCCACCCAGTCATCCACATTATCGGTATCAAGGGCAAAGCCATTGTTTTGAAGTTCTTCAAGGTCGGCTCTAACTTCAGCTGATGTGTCTAGTTTGTCGAATTCATGTTTGCTGGTGGGTTCAGTGTGCTACATGCTTTCCATGCACCTTCAAGGACTCTTCACTGGGTTGCTTCCATCTTGAGTTGTACCCTCTTCCGGGCAACCAATCCATTCCTTTCCAACCCTGGACCTAGCAAGTTAGTCACAACAGCATTTTGCGCTTGTTTTGATCATGGCATCAGGATAAAGATTCTAGTACTGTAAAAAAATGTAGCCCATGACTAGAGAAACAGCACTCACAGAATGTGGCGACGTTGTACCAAGAGATTGAACTGATCTATTGAAGAGCGCGTCCAACATGCCATACAGTTTCAATTCATTCTATACAGTTTCTTTTTGTGTGGCAATTCAATCTGGCATGTTCAAACGCTGTCACTGAAAATCCATCATGCCATTGAAAATCCAACGCTTCAGCATCATGCCCCAGACCAAAACTGAAGGTAAATATGCAAGTGGACACAGACAGATAACAAAACTTACCACAATTCTAGAAACCATGTTGCAACACATGCATCCCATAGCCCAACGTGTGTTTGACAGTTTCGTTTGGACTTCTCGTGTGAGATACAGGCTGATGACCGAAGAGATGAACTGGTTTCATCAGTCAGTGAGCGACAGGTTTGTCAAGGACTTCAGTGTTCCCTATCAAGTTTGCAGTAAGTACACAAAAAAAAGTGCGAAATTCTGGAAAAACATACCTTCTTCAGACTGGAAGCCTGATTGGGGGCGAATTGATCTAAAAACCATCAAGGAGCACATATCAACCCATATATTTACCATGGAAATGAGTTATATGGTACAGCGCCGCCTTGCTGTCCCCCTGACAGGGTTAAGGGAAAGGCTTGATGAGGTTCACCCATTTGTGAGTCATCAACCTGACGAATCGGTATTACATAAATAACTCCTTGTGCTGTGGAAATAGACAGATGTCTTGGACCGCTTGGGGCAGCCAAGCATCATGTTGATCAATTATGGTGGTCAAACATTACCTATCATGTTACTTGCCTCGAAAAGCATTGAAGACAATGAAGGGTGGGAAGCACTGCACAGCGAAATATTAGACAAGATACCAAAAGCAAACAAAGGTGCAGCCACACCAGTAACCCCAGTTCCAGCAGCTCTGAGCAGCACACCAACCGCAGAGCGCAGGCAGCCACAACCATGCCAGGGCGAACCACCCCCCACCCCACAGAACACCGCCCTGAGGGCCCCATCCCCCCCCCAGTGGAGACTGCCCGACCCTTTGACAGTGTCTCTGCCTTGAAATAGAAATACAAGATCCACTGCCCCCCATCCATCGAGTATCCGGCAGCACGGGTTGGGTACCACAGGGCCTTCCCCATTGCTCGATGCAGTCAATGCTGGTATCGGTGTTGACATCATTACTCCAGCACATGCACCTGCGACCCCTGCCAAAACTACCCCTGCCACACCATCTGCCACTTCGTTTGACCTAACAGAGTTCAACACTCCTACTGCAACCCAAAGTGGATCAAGCATTTGCACCGACTTCCCTGGGACTACCACCACTCCTGGATCCATGCAATTAGTTTCAAACATCTCACTGCCAGACAGACGCACCGATCTAGCACCAACCCAACGTCACCTTCCTCTGACTTAAGCAAATGTGCAGCAATTGTCGTCATCTCAGTTGAGCAGTTTGACTAGTACTCATAGCATGATGGCTGCGACAGAGGTAGGAAGTCAGTCACTCTTTGAGTCATATGTGAACGTACATACAACTCTGTGGCTGGAGGACATCGAGATCATCATGCTTAAGTCACAACTGGGATTCACCAACATTACCAACTTCCGCAACATGTTGATGACAGAGTTTGACTGTGGGTATGAAGAAGCTTCCTTCTTTGCTGAACTGGCAGCTGCAGGGCATGATTGAGAAACGATTCTGCTGTTCCCCCCCCCCCCCCCCCTACGTAAATTTCTAGAAAATACAGAAAAAAAACACACACACCTGTATTTATTGTGAATTTGGCATAAATGCACGAATTATTCCCATATGCCAAATACAGGGTAAAAACTGTTTACCTTTATTTGTTTATTGGTTGGCCCCTGGTTGAATTCCCAACACGTCGCTCAACATTTTCGCACACAGGGGTTCTTGATGTCCCAGCAGCAGTGCACAGAGTCATTTGTCGAACCTGCTACTCTGTCAAAAAATCAGAGGAAAGAATCAGTCCAGACATCATTCAACAAACGGATTCTCAAGCTGAGGAAGAGTTTTGATGCCCAAGTCCATGCTATTGTGCAGGAATTTGTTGGGCATGGTTCACACTATTCAGCAAACCAGATACGAAAGCAAGTTGTCTATAAGTTTTCTGCACCAAAAAAAGTATGGAAGCCAATGCTCCCTAATGCCTGGGCACATGCAAAGGCGCAGGCATGTCGTAAACAAGGTACATGGTTTCATTAACAGATAAAAACCATGTAGAAATGCACTAACCTCCCATGCACAACAGAGAAAGCGCTGCCAAACCTCCCATACTCCAAAGAGTACCTTGAGCTTCTTGACGACATCAACAATGAAGAAGTGACGTTTGATGACATAAAGAACCCACTTACTCCAATGGATGAACATCATGCACAAGTTGCCTTAGAAGGTGTTGTCGTCAAAAGGGAGAATCGGGCCCTAAAAGAAAACATAATCTCACCTGAACTGTCAGCACAACGCATGGCCATCCATGCCCGAGACCAGCTCGTCCAAATTGTATGTTCAACAAGATGCATTAGTCCCCAGAGAGAATAACAAGGCATAGGCAGAGAATGTGAACCGGGCATGTGGAATTCAAGTCATGATTATGATGGCAAAAGGGTCTAGCGATGATTTATTTGCACCAGTCGTGTGGGCATCAGAGAAGGCAAAGGAGTATTGGCTGGGTGTAGCAAAAGAGCCCCTGTGGTTACATGCCCGGCTTATGGAGGGATATTGTGTTGGGGCTACAAGCAGTGAGTCAAGAATCAGGATACTTTACACTCTTGATGCTGAAACGATTGAAGATGTTGTGAAGGTTCATAAAGCACTCTCTGGTTCATTGCGTTTCCAGTTGGCAGAATGGACAAGAACTGAACTACATGAGTAGTTACCCTGTCAAACATCATCAGAGGATTGATCTGGGCGCAACACTAGGCAAGGTAACTGGGAAAACTCAGCTTCCAATGGAGTGGGTGCCTCGGAATTATCTAAAGCTCACGATCTGACATGGTGTCAAGATTGACATGACACACTATCCGGGGGGTAAGATAGTTGAGCCCAAAAGGGCCATGGTCGATCATCTTCGAGAGGCTGTCAAGGGATGGGAAGATGGGAAAATCAAATGGGTTAAGCTGACAGCAGAGGAGATTGAGCAGCAAAAAGCAGAGCTCAGTAGTCTAGAATCTGAAGCAGTGCAAGCCCAGACTGGCGACCGTAGTGAGTCACAAGCCACGTGCGTCAACTGTGATGCCATCTCCGGATACCCTTCCACCGTTGAACAACGTGATGATGCCTTATCAAGCCCTAACAGCAGTGTACGGAACAGTGTGGCTGCAGGTGAAAGCAGCACGAGTATGGGAGATAACATATCACCAGCACGGCCAAGGTTCGTGGCATCAGAAGTATTATCAGAAGACTAACCGAAAGAGACTTTTCAGTGGTTTGAACACTGATAATGCCACACCAGCAAGCAGTGCCACTCACACAGGGACCGAGCCAGCAGCAACCATGGAAGTCAGCTCCAGCTCCAGTAGGGGCGCTAACTTGTAAGTGAAAGTTTCCCCGGAAGTTTGCAAGGTAATTTGATGGTTCTGATAGGAGGAAGAAGTGCAAAGCGCCGGCAGACCCGAAGCCATGTAAATCTCACTGACACAGTACCTTCCCTGGCAATGAGAGGGCAGGGGGATAGTAACACCTGTGCAATGATGGATGGATGGATGGATGGACGGGTACTCCTCACTACCATGTGTTTGTTGTGGTTCTTAGAGTCGCACCGCTGAACAGCATCAACGATGTTCCCATTCATCCATATAAGGCAACTTATGGCTTCACAGGCAGTTTTCATAGCTTGCTCAATCACATATAATTCACATTGGGATATTTGAAAAAAAAATTGAGGGAAATTCAAACAATGCTGATAATGTTGAAAATGTTGGTAGTGGCAGCAGTGTGACATGGGAGGAAAAGGAAAGGAAGCGAGGGAAGTTGTGTATTAGTGAAGTTTATAAGGGAACAGTGATTTTGAAAAATAAGTGTTGGCAATGTTGTTGACAACATCGATGATGGTGATGATGGGTCCGGAGACGTTGGCAGGATGATGTGTGACAGTGAACTCTGAAGGAGTTGCGGCATGGAGGGGTTTTCCGGATTTTCAGGTCATGGTACCCCGGAGCTTCTCAGGCCTGAAGGGCCTGAGAGTAGTATATATAGTATTATGTACTGATCGTTGCACCATGTCAGGGACCGCATGTCAGTTCACGACAATAAGGGTGTTCCCGAGAATCCTAGTCGTTGTTAATGCTGAAGTGCCACCTTCAGCGGAGATAGGGCTTATATACATGGATACCGCTATCCACTAGAGAGGGGCTACAAACGAGATAAGAAACAGCTGATAGAATGATGACATGAAAAGATAGCTATTCATTCGGATAATCGTAAGCAAGGTGTGGGAAAGGGGTGACATGTGGATGGAAGATAGAAGCGGGACGCTAAGCGAGAGCTAAGTGAGATTACCTGCGTTCTTCGGATCACTCCGGATCGTCTTATGGCAACTCCCTTCCGGCATAGGGAGTCAGGGTAGCCGGTTAGGCCATGCCCTGACACACCAGTGCATGGGTGCATGCACTCAAGGAGCGTCTCTATATCTAAGAGAGCAGGTCAGGTGGGCCCCCTATAGGTACATATTATTATAGTCCCGTGATGAGTAATAGGTGCTATTCTTTCTAAAAATAATTATTAGATATAATCCTGTACATACCGGATTTTTGAAAAGAAGTTCTCCCCTCCCCCAAAAATTCTCTAAGGTGCTAGGACACGCTAGAGTTGGTGTGAGTGAGTGGAATTCCAACAGTAGGAATAAGGGCAACAATCTAGCCTGCAATGAGTGGGTAGTGGATTTGTTGAGCCCGGACCTTGCGGAAATCCTGGAGAACCCACTATGGAGTTTAAGGATGGAGGGTATAGTGAGTTTAGTGGAGAAAGTAGAGTTTTGGGAGTTTGGCCCCCACAAGCTTAGTCGGCATAGAGAGCTGCGAGCCCTCTTTCAGTGTGCAGATGTGGGTGCGAGTGCAGGTGCAAGTGCAGGTGTGGGTTAGGTCAGGGTGTATGCCCTGACACACTCACAGTGAACTTCAAACAAGACTTGTGGGTGGAGCAGGCCCATAGGAGGAGTATGGACTCTGTGAGCAGGGGGGGAAGCCCCCTTTGCAGAAGGAGGGACTCGGACCAGACAGGGGGGTACTCTAGTTGATTTCAGACTGAGGTCCCCAAAAGTATTTACAAGATATAAATAGGAAAGAGGAAATATAGAAGGGCCGGTTGGTCCGGCATGGTACGGTGCGGAATGAGCAGGGATTGTCAAACTAAATAATGGACAAGAGCCCAGGAACTGGAAGTGAGGAATGAACAAACAATGAGTGGTGAGGGTTATTGATGGGAAGAACAACAAGACCAATAACCTAGTGTCAATAAAAGCAGATCAAACACTGATATTGGCAAGTTAAGTGAATGAGTGGATAAACATAATAGGCACTTGGCAAGGAATGAATGTATGCTGCCAAGTGGCAAAAGGCCAAAGGAAAAGCAGGGTCAGTGCATGGCACCAACACAAGTCCGCAGACAGAGGGTGGTCCATCAGTGCTGTCACAAACAAGGACAGCATGATGGCCAGCAAAGGTTTGGAGGGGTGTGTTGACCTGGCCACAGGGTGTGGAGGGCAACCAGGAGTGGCAGAGGTGCAGAGGGTGCAGAGATGGGCAGAGGTCCAGATGCTGGCAGAGGTCCAGATGTGGAAGATGCAGAGAATATGGAAGATGCAAAATATGCAGAGGATGCAGAGGAGGCAGGGATGTGAGACTGAGCTGTGATATAAGCCTAGGAGGAACCAGAGGGACTGGATGCCAGGAGCACCAAAGGCTCGGGAACTAGAGGTGAAGTTGGATGCTGGCAGGGTCCAGGGTCTGATTGTTGGCCAAGTCTCACTTGATGGGACAGGGGGCCAGACATTGGGTTGGGGGCTGGTTAGGATGGGTTTTGGGTTGGTGGATTCGCCTATTGGCATTGATTTGCCACTGACGGAGCCCCTGGATTTTTCAGTCATGACATTGCCAGACTCTACATGTATATAGCTGACTCTAAGATGGGGACATTCCTTTCCCCCTGCTTTAATCACAACTAGGTTATCAGAGCAACCTGCACAAGCACGTGCATCCCCTGACACCAAATGAATGTCAGATGCGCTTCCAGTGTGTCCCTTCAATCTAACTTGACAGCAGAGATTTTGACCATTTTTTTGACAGATAATCAATTTCGAGAAGGGTCTTTGGTGTCACCAGTGATAGAGAAGAAGTGCTCACAACTGGTTGCAAAACTTGCAATCCTCATTTTCTCTGTTGCTTGCAATTCTGCTGGGTCAGTGACACATGCACATTGCCATGCTTTGAGTGGATTGAAGTCCTAAAAAGAGGAACCTGAGCAATGACACATATGAAGCATGTAGATTCTTACTGGAATCTGCTTGCATAGGTTGTTCTGACTCCAATCACCACCAGTATAGCCAAAGGCATCATGTGGATCTGTGAGATATGCAATAGTGCATGGACCCACTGATACCTCTGGTGCATCTACCCCAAACACATGACAGTACAGCCTTTCTATCATTGTGACTAGGAGGGCAATAGAGACCATTGGTGTAAAAAGCGCAGTTTTGACAAATGGATTGAGTGCAACTGCAACAATAAAAACATTATGGTCAACTTTTTTCCAATGGGAATCAAGACTATCAAGAATAGCTTGGATTGGTGAAGAGTTGTTGCCAGGAGCTGTCATGACCGACAAATCCTGGGGCTCCGTCAGCAGCAAACCAATGCCGATAGGTGAATCTGCCAACCGGAAACCCATCCTAACCAGCCCCCAACCCGATGTCTGGCCCCCTGCCTTATTGCGTGAGACTTGGCCAACAATCAGAACCTAGACCCTGCTGGCATTCCGACCTTACCTCCAGTTCCCGAGCCCTTGGCGCTCCCGGCATTCAGTCCCTCCAGTTCCTATGCCAGCCTTGTCTCCATCTGAACCACACTCATTGCTTCCCGCTATGTGGTCACAGCCATGCCCCGCTTCCATGCATTCTGCACTCTCTGCCCACTCCATGCCCTCTGCCCATCTCTGCACCCTCTGGCCACTTCTGGTTGCCCTTGACACCTCTGGTCAGGTCAACACTCCCACTCCCCTCTGTACCTCTGTTGGCCTTCATGCTGTCCTTGTGTGACAGTGCTGACAGATCAACCTCTGTTCGCGGACTTGTGTCGGCACCGCACTGACCCCGCTTATTTGCGGACTTGTATCGGCGCCATGCACAGACCTCCGCTGGTGTCCTCTGGCCATTTTTGTCACTCGGCAACATAACATTCATTCCTTGCCGAGTGCCTATTATGTTCACCCCAATATTGGCATTTGATCCGTGTGCTATTGCACTTTCCTATTCATTCATTTAATCTGTCAATATTGGTACTTGATCTGCTTTGACTTTATTCATTCCTTGCCTCCCATTTCCCAGGTTATTGTCCTTGGTTTAGTTTGACAAGTCCCCACTCATTTCCGCTTATTTCTGCACCGGACCGACCAGTCCCTCTTTGAATTCTCTTATCTACTTATACCTTGTAAATACTTTCGGGGACCTCAGTCTGAAATCAACTAGAGTACCCCCCCTGTTCTGGTCTGAGTCTCTCCTTCTGCAAAGGGGGCTTCCCCCCCTCTGAGTCTGTGCTCATGGAGTCCGCGCCCCTCCTACAGGTCCGCTCCACCCGCAAGTCTTGTTTGAAGTCTGCTGTAAGTGTCAGTCTGTAAATACAGGATCTCCCCCAAACGTCAAGCTCAGGGCACAGCGCTCCACCTGAGTCACTGAGGCCGCGATCCCACTCTGCTAACCTTGAACAGCACTTCCGGATGCGCCGCATATTTCCGCCCACATATCCGCGCGCGCGCTCCAACAGACCTCTGCATCACCTCCGACCTCAACTCAGACAGAACCCAATCCGTCTTCCATCCGTCTTCAGACAGTATGTCCGACTCTGACAATATTTCGACTCCGACAATATTTCAGTCTCTGACAATAATCCCATCTCTGACAGGAGCAACCAATGCTGCAGCAGAAATATCAGTGTAATACTTGCAGAGGTGACCAAAAATAAGAGCCACCTGGTCAGCTCTAGTATTGGAATCTTGACAAACATTGATGGCAATGGCAAGTGGCTCAATATGTTCCTGTCAGGGCACACACCCTGACTAGCCCGGACCCAGACCCGGATCTGGGCCTGCATGTGTGCTCTGCCCCGCACACTCTGTGCACCACACACTCTGGGCCCTGGTTCCCATTCCTCATGTGACTTCTGGATATCTCTGGAAGTTTTCCTGATATTGTGGCCACTGTGGGAAGATGAGAAGTTAGCTTCCTTCTCACCTCCTTACCCACAGTAGGCAAGTGTACCTTACCTACTGCTTTATCTATTCATCTCCTCACCCACAGTAGGATTGTGCCCTGGATAGGGCTGGTTACATCTGAGGCTGTGGACCATAGGGGAGGGTCATGGGGACCCAGGAGTCATCCCCTGACAGTTCCTTAATCCTAGAAAGGAGTTAACTCATTGAGGAAGAGAGGTAAAGTATGCTAACTCATGTCATCCCAGAAGCCTTGATTCTGAATTATTGCAAGGATCTGCTGTGCTTTTGCAATTGCATCACACTTTGTTCCAGCAGCAGTTTCAAGTTCCCTCTGGCTCCTTACTACAATTGTTTTATATGGAATCTCCAGTTGAATTAACTGGCCAATGGCCATTATGTGTGATGTCCACCAAGTGATGCAAGGTCTAATAAGAGCCCTTGCTTGGTCTGCAGTGCAGTGTTGCTCTGCATATAGTAAATGAAGTGCAATTGAGTGATTATTGAACCAATTAATGATGCCATTGGCCTTGGCCAATCTTAGTGACATCTGTTGATTCTTTATGTAGTTCCCAAGTACAAGTTGCATCTATGCAAGTAATAAGCCAAGAAATACAATTTCAAGTAATCTGTGCAAAAACATACTTGGTGTGCATAGCAATCTGCTACAATTAAATGTGGGAACTGCTCCTGCAACTGAATGCACACAGCCCTTGACTCTCCTGATGCATCTGAAACCCAGCCAATGAGTTTCAGATTGAGCTTGTCCCGAATGTATTCCTTCTCCTCCTTGATCAGTGACAGCAACCTTTCATCTGTCTTCCATTCATCTGAGGTGTTATAAACATGTGTCATATGAACCTAAATTGTGTTACATAGTTATTATGGAGAATACTAGAAATTGTAACTTACCATTCCCATACATGAGATCATGAACGCAACAATGTGATTCCTGGATGTGTCTTTCCATCCATCACACTCATCATTTGAGTTAGTGCTTCTTGACAAGAGTTATATTCAGTGTCTAAAACCATTCCTGAAAGACACTTCCAAGGTGGTAATTTAAACCCAGGATTCAGGATAGAAAATAGCTTGATGACCTCCAGATCATCAACAGAAAGAAAGGACCACCCAGCTGACACAATTGCTTGAAGAAGTTGCTGTTCAAGTGCAGTTTGTGTCATATCCATCCACGGCCATCGTCTTCCACTACCTCTGATCCTTCTGAATTACCTCTGCTCCTCTGCCACTAACCTCGGAGCCTCTGGTTTCCGCAATCACCTCCAACCCCCCCAATGGTCACCACCTCTCCAATTCAATATATTACCTATGCCTCCCTAAGTATGGAGCCCCAAAGCTCTCCAGACAGCTCCAACGTCTGCTAGCACATTCCTGCCTCTGCTTGGCAATTCACTTGCTTGCCCTGCAAGTCTACCTTCGGGCCTATCCCTCCTTTCCACTTGTGGGTTATAACCCGTCATTCCACTAAACACGCAACCCAACTCGTTGGTAATATTCAGTCAGCTAACATCTATCCCTGTTAGCTCCACTCCACTTGGTCCCGCTATTCACGGGCCCGCCCTCACTGTAACTATATATACATAACTTGTAGATAGGTTACACCCTAGTGATAAAATCGACTAGAGTTGATCCCCCTTTTTAGTTCTCATTGCCAGTAAGTAAATTAGGGCATGGACATGTAACTTGGCACAGTGCTCCTGGTCTGAGTCGCTGAGGCCAAAGCCCTCCGCCATGGAGACAACTCCTTCATCTCGCTCCGGTCTCTAACAGTTTGATCCAGATCTGGGAGGTGAGGTGGGATTTGTGAGAAGCTTCTCTGGCAAGTTGGAACACTGTCAGTGGGAGGGATGAGTAGCAGTGGGGGGGTTGGAGACTGAGAAGTGTGGATAGTCAGTGGATCTTCAGTGGTGGTGCCGGAAGATGTCCAAGGGAGGGGTGAGGGCTGTTTTTCTCGCATGTGTTTATTCCTGCCTCCTGACCTTCAGCAGAAACATGCATGCATATTGTTAAATGTTGTGCAAGTCTTGTAGTGGATCCTTGAATTTTGGTAGGGAGCTCGCTTGCTAGGATAGTTTGCCATTATGAGCATCATCAGGAATACTAGGTCATGTTAAGTGCTTGAGCACATACTGGCCATCCTGAGTTCCACCTCACTCTGTCTCTCTGATATAGTGCCCAACATTAGTTTTTCTGTGTCTTCATTTTCAAGGGCAGTGATGTGTGATTCAATACATCCTCTGCATGTGGCAGCATAGTGTGTCTTGTTGTTCCCATAAAACTTGGGCAGCTTGTGAAAGAAGTTCCAGAGGGGGCTCAGTGCTAGACCCATTGGTGAAGCATGGTGGAATGATTTCTGAAGATTCACACACTTAAACTGAACCTCAAATGTGGGCTGCATCATGACTCCGACTTCACAAAACCAACTGGCTAAGATGGCATCTGGGGGCCTCACATTTAATTACAAACTGCATTAGATTGTCAGGGCCCGGCCTCGGACTCGGAGGCTCCCTGACCTCAACCCCCATCTGGCCTGTCCTCACACTATGCGGGGCATGAGATGTATAGTAAAAGAAAGGGAATATATACACTTGCCTATGCAGGGCATGAGATGAGAAGAAGGGTAAAGGTCTCATCTCCCCGCATGGTTGCTATATAAAGGAATGGGTCACATGCCCACAACTATACAGCTCCTAGAGTTGTGTAGTGTGACCCAGAGGGAACATCCAGGTGGCAGTGCCCAGTAAGCGTGGGAACGTTCTGGGCGAGTTGCTCGCCCAGAACTGTGGCTGTGACCCGTGGGAACATTCTGGGCGAGCTGCTCGCTCAGAAAGTTCCCACACTATCCCGTGCGCGCACGTGTACACAACACACAAAGGCAACAACAAGGCAACAGTCAAAGAATAAAAGGGGGTAAAGTAGGTGGGGAGTCCGGGGCACCCTAAGGCAGGGTGCTGAACCCTGACATAGATGCACATACTTTTCGAGGTCAAAAGAGAGGGTCGGCACCCTGACAGGCATGACAGTTGCCATCTCAATGGGTGCATGCTTCCTGTTTGGAATGTTCCCACAGCAATTAACCACAGATTGACATGGATTGACCTGATCTGATGTGAATTTGACCTGTCAATGTCTGACCATGTGACCGCTTTTGACCATGGTCAATCCAACACTGTTTATAAGCCCTGTACACATAGGAATGGAAAGAGCGACCTCCCTTTTGAGTACAAAGAGACTGTAGCATTGAGAGATCCAACTAAGAAAGAAACCCTAAGCTTAACTCCTTGAGTATTATAAGGAATCCCTTGTTAGATATGGGTCTGGGGTCGGCACTGAGGGTCACTGTTGTGGGCCACTATAAGCCACAATGCCATGAACAAGGCCCGAGGGTAGGGCATTCAGCCTCAGTGACTCTAAAGGAGCACTGTGCCCCCTAGCTGTCTCCTGGCCTCATTTCACACTCACTGGGGTTGCCTTGTTGGGGTCAGAACCTGGGGAGTCATGATCAAGTAGATATTAGAGCTAAGGTACTATAATGTATCATACAGGATATATATAGGAAGAGGAAATGAATAGAAGTGGACCCGGACCGAAGGCCGAAGGGTCCGGAAGCAAACAGAATCAAAGAGTGGGGTTGGCTGCATAATGACCAGCAATGGCCGTGGGTCAAAACAAACAATAATAGATAAATAAATGAAGGAGTGTAGGGCTGCTGTCACATCCTGGAATTCCGACCCCACACTCTCCCACCTTACTACACCTTCCTAATGACCTCGCCATCCCCTACACCATTTCCCTTACGTTCTCACCCCACTTCTGTGTCAGGGCACACCTGCCTGACCTGGCCCCACCTGACCCAGTACCCCATTACCCACTCTCCCCCTGCTTCCCTCTTCTTTCCCTTCCCCTCTCTTCCCTTCCACTTCCTCACTTCCCCCCTATCCTATTTCCTCTTTGTTTTCTCTTCATTTTACACAGATGACTTTCCTTTGTATCTTTGTACCATTGACCCACCCACAGTGTGTGTATGACACACCCAGCCCAGACATCTCAGGCGACTTCCCGCTGTGCCCAGCATGCGTGCTCGCACCTGGCTTTGGAGCTATCTGCACCCTTGGCGACTCTACCCTTCATCATCCTAATTAGTCATCCTTTACTTCTTTCAATTCAGTCAGTTAACTTTCTCTTACCCACTTCTCGTTCCTGTTAGAATGGGGCGAGAGCGGACGATTCTGGAGTGGAACTGGAGACTTAGTGAGGAGGGACCTTGGCCTCAGCGACTCAAGGGGAGTGCTGTGCCATTGCTGTTTGTCCATTTGGTCTGAGCAAGAAGTCTCTAGGGGGCATTTCTAGTCGATTTTAGACTGAGGGTCTAATCGAGTATGTACAAGTGTGTCAGGGCACACCCGCCTGACCCGGCCCCACCCGGCCCCACTTCACCCGGTACCCCGCCACCCAGTCTTCCCCTACCTCCTCCCCCCTTCTTCTTTCTTTCTTCCTCCATTCCACTCTCTCTTTACTTATCTCACCTTCTCTTTATTTTCTCTTTATTCTACACGGATGACCTTTCCTTGTATCAATGTACCATTGACCCACCTGCAGCGCACTCACGACATGCCCAGCCCGGGCGCCTCGGGCGACCCCCGCTATGTCCAGCTCGCGCGTTCACAGCGGACGCCCTCGGGATCCCCACGGGGACACCCGGGTGACTATGGCTGTATGCGAGGATGACGTGGCACCCGTCATGTGACCTAAGCCGCATGTATATAAACATACCTGAAGTGGGAACTGAAGAAGTAGCCTTCTTCTCACCCTTTTCCACTTCAGGTAAGTAACATAGTACTCCCTTTTAATAATAATAACACCCTTTTCCACTTCAGTCTAAGTGGCCAGGGACTGCCTCCTGAGCCGGGCCCACCAGTACGCACGCCCGCTCCACACCCCGCGAGGCTTCTAGTGTCGGGTGTCTCACCCGGGCCTCCTCTACCCCGGACGCGTCCCTGACAAAGTGCCTGTATATAATGGGGAGACGAAAGCACAAGGAAATCAAAGGGGGTCCGAATTGGAACAAAGGCATCCAAATGGAGACAAAGGGAATTCCAGAAGCAGAGCGGTACCAAAGGTCATGGGTTAGATGGTACATCTGATAGGAGGTAGGGAGGGCGAAGCTCAGAGGGGCAGGAGGATGAGGTGAAGTGGGGTTGATGACTAACTGGCTAAAATGGAAGGAAGCAGTAGTCCAAATAGGGATGAGGGGAAAGTGTGAAAGATACAATACAAGCAGCAAAAGTGCTGAGAATGTTCCATGAAGCTCGGAGGTAGTGGAGCTTATGGAGGTTGGAGTTGGAGTTGGAAGTCTGAGGAATATTGGTGATGGGGTTTACATGAAAGGTCACCAATGCAGTGAACTTAAGCCGAGGTGGAGTCAAAGTCCGAGGTCAGAACCATGATGGGTTCTTGGAGCGAAGGTACAAGCAGTGTCCAAGTATGGGGTACAGGATGGTGGCGGAAGGTCGTAACTTGGCAGAGGTTGGCAGAAGGGGGACGGAAGGAGAGGAGTGAGGAGAGGAGGTGATGTCACATCCAAAGGTGGGTATTGGAGTGGATGGGGGTAGGGTAGGACTCCAGAGGTTGTGAAGTGGAGGGTCTGGAAGTCAGACCGGGGTCAGGTATGTATGTATATGACAGTTCCCATTCACTCCTCTCTGCCCTCCTTGACCTGACACCTCGGTTCCCTGTTAAAGATAGCCTTTGGTGTCTTTGGGAACCTTTTGGTATCTTTCGGACTTTGACTAAATGTCATATCTGTACATACCTGATCCTGATTCAACTTCCGGACCCTCCACTTCACCACCTCCGGAGTCCTACCCTATCCCTGTCCACTCTGATACCCACCTTCGGACCTGACATCACCTCCTCTCCTCACTCCTCTCCTTCCATCCCTCTTCTGCCAACCTCCACCAAGTTATGACCTTCCACCACCGTCCCATACCCTGTACTCAGACACTGCTCATGCCTTCACTCCGAGATTCCATCATGGTCCTGTCAGGGGATGGACCCCGGGTCCCCATGACCCCTCTCTCTATAGCCCACAGCCCTGTGTGTAAACAGCCTATCCTAAGGCACAACCTACTGTGGGTAAGAAAGTGAGAAGAAGGTTAACTTCTCACTTTCCCACAGTGGCCCAATATGGTGGAAACTTCCGGGGATACCCAGAAGTCACATGAAGAGTGGGAACCAGGCCCGGAGCATGCGGTGCACGGATCATGCGGCATGGGAAGCGCGCACAGGAAGTGGAGCGGGTCCGGACACGGGTCCGGGTCCGGGCTAAGTCAGGGTATGTGCCCTGACAGGTCCCAACCTCGGACTTTGACCCCACCTTGGCTTAAGTCCATTGCATTGGTGACCTCATTCCACATAAACACCATTGCCAATATTCCTCGGACTTCCGACTCCACCTCCGCAACCTCTGCAAACTCCGCTACCTCCAAGCTTCACAGACCATTCTCAGCACTCTTGCCACTGTAGGCAGGATAACCTACTATACTCTACACCACCAGTATTTTTGCAGTTTACTTTCGTTCCTCGCATGTGAAGATCACCTACCAATGCCCATGGTGCATAAAAACATTTTATTTCATTTTATAACAGGTACAATTGTGCATAATGCACTGGTACTGAATTGGTCCAGCCCAAAAACTGTGCTTGGCACTACTGGCTGCCAAGAGACGATCAAGGGCTCAGAAAATAGAGAAAAATCATAAACATGGATTCCCCGAATTTCATCCAGATCGACCCAGCCGTTGTGGAACAATGGTGGTGATGATTTCCCATCTACCCATGAGGTTCTGCACAATGTCGAAGGGCACGTGAGGGTGGCAGTGTCGAAAGTCTCATGTGGCAGAGCCGAGATCCATACTTTGGGAGATCGCGAAACTGGTTTTCGGCCCAAAATGGAAATCACAAGCCATATTGAAGTAAACAAACAACCAAAATGCACTCTGGAGTGCTCAGAAAATTCAGAAACATCACAAAGGATGCGTATGAAGATCCAATTGACACGGGGACTCTCACGGACACTTTCTGGGACGTCTAACCCTGTGCATGGGCCAATTTCACGATTCTCACACCCACCACTCAGTCAAATCTCAACCATTTGGGACAAATTTGGTATCAGGAGAAAGCTACGAACCTGGGGAATCGAATGGAGAGGTTAGGAAGGGATGCTTCGGGTAGGAAGAGACAGATGAGTGTGGTGTGATGGCGGAAATTGGTGGAGGATGGCAATTATTAGCGGATATGGCCTGCCTATCACTCCTGTTAGAACTGGGCAAGGGTGGATGATTCTGGAGGGGAACCGGAGACTTAGCAAGGAGGGACCTTGGCCTCAGTGACTCATGCGGAGCGCTGTGCCATTGCTGTTTGTCCATTTGGTCCTTAATTTCAGAGGCAGTGAGCAGGAAGTCTCTAGGGGGCATTTCAGGTTGATTTTAGACTAAGGGCCTAAAACGAGTATGTACAAGCACCTGTATATAATGGGGAGAGGCGAAAGCATGAGGAAACAAAGGGGGTCCGAATCGGAACACAGGCGTCCGAATGGGGACAAAGGGATGACAGAAGCGGAGCGGCACTGAAGGTCATAGGTTAGAACCTGTGGTACATCTGAAAGGAGATAGGGAGGGTGAAGCCCAGAGGGGCAGGAGGATGAGGTGAAGTGGGGATGATGACTAACTGGCTAAAATGGAGAGAAGCAGCAGTCCAAATAAGGATGAGGGGAAAGCGCGAAAGATACATTACAATCGGTGAAAGTACCGAGTATGATCCATGGAGCTCGGAGGTTGTGGAGCTTACAGAGGTTGCAGAGGCAGGATTGAAAGTCCAAGGAATGTTGGCAATGGTGTTTACATAGAATGAGGTCACCAATGCAATGGACTTAAGCCGAGGTGGAGTCAAAGTCCGAGGTCGGAACTATGACGGAATCTCGGAGCGAAGGTACAAGCGGTGTCCAAGTACAAGGTACGGGGCAGCAGCGGAAGGTCATAACTTGCCGGAGGTTTGGCAGAAGAGGGACGGAAGGAGAGGAGTGAGGAGAGGAATGAGAAGGAGGGATAAGAGAGGAGTGAGGAGGAGTGAGAGGAGGAGGGTGGCGAGAGGAGTGATGTTCAGTCCAAAGGTTGATGTCAGAGCGAACGGGGATAGGTAAGACTCCGGAGGTGGTGAAGCAGAGGGTCCGGGAGTCAGATCAGGATCGGATATGTATGGATATGACAACTCCTGTCTTTCTTTTATTGAACTTCCATGTCAGCTGTTGGACTTATCAGCCATACTTAACAGTCCACATGGTGTCCATAACAACAATCTTTCATTTTATATTTTCTTTCCATTTGTTTTTCCACATTATTGCCGTTCCATGTGTTTAAAAACTCTGTACACATAGGAATGGAAAAGCGACCTCCCTTTTGACTACAAAAGAGACTGTAGTGCTGAGAGATCCAAGTAAGAAAGAAACCCTAAGCTTGACTCCTTGAGTATTATAAGGAATCCCTGACAATTGTCCAAGATGGACCAGGGGTACGTAATTCTTAACGAGTTTTTGTGATTATTTTTGTTTTGTTAGCACCTGGACCAAACCTAGGATGAGCTCAGGACATCCTAGACTCCCTCCCCACGAATTTGCTTGCATTTAGGGGGTTAGATCTCTAGCCCACTTGCAGCAGGCAACTCCATGGTCAATCCCGGGTGTGAGAGAGGAGAAACACAAGTAGGGATGCATGGCGCATCTGGCGTTGCAGTACCTGCACAGGGTGCTCGGTGTCAGACGCATCCATGCTACAGATGTGGAGAAGAGAGAAGTCGTCCATATAAGGATAGCAAGGAAGAAGAGAAAGGAGAGAAAGAAGGAAAGGAGGAAGGAGAAAGAGGGAGAGAGAGAGAGCGGAGAGGGGTGTGGCACAGTGCGGCATGGCATGCCCTGACAACATCAAACCACCCCCAGGAGTCCCTGTTATGCCTGGTAAGATCTGGCTACTGAAGAAAGCCTTGTACAGTTTGAAACAGGCTGGACTTGAGTGGTACTGCATGCTTCACAATTATCTAAAGTCATTGGGATATAAACAATCAGGGTATGATCCTTGCCCATATTGCTCAAAGGACTCACATTTTGTCCTGGTCTATGTGGACAACCTACTTGTCATTGCCCCTAAGCACAACATCTCGAAACTCAAGTTGGTGTCAGGGCACAGCCCTCGACCCACACACCCCTTCCCCCATTTCCCCCCATTTTTCCTTCACTGTTCTACAATGGTACATGTATGTGAACCTGTGGGAATGTTCTGGGCAAGCAGCTTGCCCAGAATCTTCCCACGGTACCTAATATGGAAACTTGGCAAAGAGCCAACAACTGCACAGTTCTCAGGCCCCTTTTGTAGCAGCCTCATGGGGCTGAGAAGGTTACCCTTCTTCTACTCATTCCCTGTGAAACCCAGGGCAGTCCCCTCAACAACTTCAAGGAACTAATGACTCTCCAGTGCCCTGGACAAGGGACAGACCCTGACAGTCTGTCATATCCATACAATCCTGACCTCCACTCTGGGCTCCCGGAACTCCGAAACTGACTCTGGAGCCCCACTTCCCTTCTCCTTGCTGACTCCCAAGAGGTTGTCCCACCTCCGGCTCCGACGCCACCTTCGGTCCGACTCTGGAACATTCCAGGTCTGACCTCAACCTCAACACCTTCCAGACAAGCACGCAACACCTATGCTCCTGACTTCAGACCTCCGCTCCAGAATCCCATTCACATCTCCATCTCCGGAACCTCCGTCTTAGCTCTGACCTCGGACTTTGACCCCACCTCCACCTATACCCATTGTATTGGTTAGCTCATTCCATTTAATTACCTTTGCCAACATTCCGGAGTTTAACTTCCGAGTTCGGACTTTCCGGACTTACTTTGGACCTTGCAACTATGCATTGCTCCATTCAATTCCGCTATTCTCCCTCATTCCTATTTGGGCTGCTGCTTCCTTTCTATTCAGTCAGCTAGCCATTCCCCACTCCCATCCTCCTTCCTTCCTCCTTGGGCCTTGGCCCTTCACTCCTCCATTGGGAAACACCATTGAGTCAAACCCTTGACCCTCAGTGTTGTTCCTCATTCCAGCTCCCTTTGTCTCCTTTTGGAGTACCCTCATTCCTTCCGACTCCGGACCCCTCCTTATATACATAACTTGTAACCTCAGTCCAAAATCGACTTGATTTCCCCCCAAGAGATTTCCCCTCTGCTAGATCCGAAATTAGGGACCCCCAGGACAACCAGCAATGGCACAGCGCTCTGCATGAGTTGCTGAGGCCGAGGTCCTTCCATGCTAAGTCTCCGATTCCATTCCAGAGTTGTCCAAATCCACCCAATCTAACATGGTCAGAAATCACCAAGCACTATGGGATGCATGACCTTGGCAAAGTCCATTGGTTTCTTGTGATGGAAATCACATGTGATTGAACAGTGAGAACCATGACCATTAGCCAATGCCAGTACATGACTGAAATTCTCATGTGATTCAGACTGGAGACAGCTCAATCAATGAGCACTCCAATGTCTGCTAACAGGAAATTAAATCCAATAAATTCCCCCAAAGTCGACACTCACCTCTACCAATCTATGCTTGGCTCACTCATGTATGCCTCTGTCAGCACTTGTCCTGACATTTCCTTCGCTGTTGGTCTACTTGCTCAGCCCATGATCACTCCTGGAAAAGAACACCTCATGGCAATCAAACACGTCTTTTGCTATCTCAATGGAACTTGCAACTTTGCTTTGGTCTTTGATGGGAAGAAGGTGAAGGAGGGACTAACTGGCTTTGATGCTGACCGGGTGTCATGACCCGGTGTTCCCCAGAGTCAGACGACCTCCTCCCCAACCTTTTCCCATGCCCAAACACTCCCCACACACTCTGCTCACCACCCATTGCTGTCCAACTACTCCCCACCATGTCTCAATGTTCCCTCCCCTAATTGTTGTTGAATGACCTAGTGGCAGGGCACACCCACCTAACCCCACTCCACTCAGTCCGGCCCCACCCGATCCCACTATCCTCACCCAGTGCCCCTGCCCTCCTTCCTCCCTTCTTCCCTCTCCCACCTTTCTCCTTCTTTCTTTCCTTTCTCCTTTCTTCTTTCCTTTCTTCCTTCTTCTTTCCTTTTCTACTACATGGACGACTTTCCTTGCATCGATGTACCATTAACCTGGTGTCAGGGCACACCCACCTGACCCAGCTCCACCTGCCCTCACCCAGTATCCCGCTGTAGGAGAAATAACAGTCACACTATGGAAACCCATTATGGAAATATGCCAGATAAATCACAAAACCCCATACGACAAGTAGATGACCTGAATTTTAACGAATTTTGACGAGATTTTATGAATTATTACAACTACATACAATAAAATGGAAGAAAGAAAATTAGCAAAAATACTTCAAGCTTAGCATCTGTCACGACTGACAAATCCTGGGGCTCCATCAGCGGCGAATCAATGCCGACAGGCGATTCCCCGCTGACCTGAACCCATCCTTACCAGCCCCAACCCAATGTCTGTTCTATCGACCATGCACCGCTTCCGCACCTTCCACAACCTCTGTCCATTTCTGGTTGTCCTTGACACCTCTGGTCAGGTCAACACTCCCCTCCGTATCTTGCTGGCCATCATGCTGTCCTTTTGTGACAGCACTGACAGACCACCCTCTGTTGCGGACTCATCAGCACCATGCTGATTCCTGCATCCCTTTGCGGACTTGTGTCGGCATCACACCGACCCCGCATCCTGATTTGCGGACTTGTATCGGTGCCGTGCACTGACCTCCGCTTTTCCTCTGGCCATTTGTCACTTGGCAGCTTATCATTCATTCCTTGCCGAGTGCCATTTATTGTTTGCTTCCCTGCCAATATCGGCATTTGATCCCCTCTTTATTGGCACTAGGTTATTGATCTCATTCAGTTATTCATCAATAACCCTTGCCACTTATTGTTTATTGATCTGTTCCTCGTTTCCAGTTCCCGGGCTCTTGTCCTTATTTAGTTTGACAATCCCTGCTTATCTCCGCGCCGGACCATGCCGGACTGACCAGCCTTTCTATATTCCCTCTTGCCTATTTATATACCTTGTAAATACTTTTGGGGACCGGAGTCTGAAATCAACTAGAGTACCCCCTGTCTGGTCTGAGTCCCTCCTTCTGCAAAGGGGGCTTCCCCCCCTCTGAGTCCGTGCTCGCGGAGTCCGCGCTCCTCCTACAGGTCCGCTCCGCCTGCAAGTCTTGTTTGAAGTCCGCTGTAAGTGTCAGTCTGTAAATACGGGATCTCCCCCAAACGTCAAGCTCAGGGCACAGCGCTCCACCTGAGTCGCTGAGGCTGTGATCCCACTCTGTTAACCTTGAACAGCACTTCCGGACGCGCCGCATATTTCCGCCTGCATATCCGTGTGCGCGCTCCAACAGACCTCTGCATCAACTCCGACCTCAACTCCGACAGAACCCAATCCGTCTTCGGACAGTATGTCCGACTCTGACAATATTTCGACTCCGACAATATCCCAGTCTCTGACAAGCATTCCAGTCTCTGACAATATCCCAGATTCTGACAGCATCAACGAGACGGAATTCTCAGGAGGATTTATAGCAAATATTAAACAAATAATTAGGACAACCGACCAAGATTTGACTATAAAAACAATCAGAGAACCTCCATGGAAACTACTTTCCCACGTCCACACACGTAGCTGAGGAAGTACCATGGAACAAGGATTCCTCAGGAACTAATGCAAAATTCAAAGTCGTGTTTATAATAGGAAATGTAGATGTCTCCCAAACGGACCCAATGAAAGTAATTACAGGGAAAACTACCCATAAACGATGAAGATATGACTAAAACTCCCGGAAAACTAGGACAACTTTTAAAAAGCAAGTGCGAAGAACAACCAGTAACGACCGAGACGAGCTTGATAGCCCATTAGAAAGGAAGGGATCTAATCTTAATCCACTCAAATTTTCATAATACAAGGATCACGCATTAATGAGATATCCAATAACGGGAATAGCAACATCAAAAGTCCGGGATCAGGGAAAAGACGATGTTTATGAAGTATCCATAATCAAAACATACAACGAAATTTACACAGAAATTATGAAAAATAGGGAACTATAGTTATGCAAATTTTCAGCCCAAACAGTCCAGCCGTTGTAAAGTTATACCAATGAAGGGAATATAGAAATCTGCATCATGTTTAATGACACATGAGGGTGGCAATGCGAAGGGAACCGGCCATCGGAACTGAGATCCACACTTCGGCAGATTGCGAAGACCAATTTCCGTCCAAATAAGGAAGAGCCCGGTCAAAACAAAGCATGGAAAGTGCAAAACAACCTTAGTGTCAGAGACCAGATTCGAGACGAGGGAGTGTCTCCGTAGCGGAGGGCTTTGGCCTCAGCGACTTCTGCCAAGAGCGCTGTGCCTAGTGACACGTCCGTGCCCTAACTTACTGACTGGCAATCAGAACCGAAGGGGGGTAACTCTAGTTGATTTTACTACTGGGGTGTAACCTATGTACAAGTGGGATATATATATGGTTACAGCGGGGACGGGTCCGCAATTGGCGGAGCCGAACGGAGCGGAGCTAACGGGGTTTAAACATTAGCCGACTGAATATTACCGACAAGTCGGTTCGCGGGGTTAGCGGAAAGGCAGGCGATAACCCAGAAACGGAAAGGAGGGATGGCCCGAAGGTGGGCTCTGCAGGGCAGGCGAGTGTATTGCCCAGCGGAGGCGGGGGTGCGCTAGCGGACGTTGGAGCTGTCCGGAAGTCTTCGGGGCTCCGTACTTAGGGAGGCGTAGGTAATAAATTGAAATGAGGGGGTGGTGACCATCGAGGGGTACCGAGAGGATTGCGGAATACGGGGCTCCGAGGTTAGTGAGGGAGGAGCGGAGTTAGACCGGAGGGATCGGAGGGACCGGAAGTCGATGGCCGGGGATGGATATGACACTTAGATCATGAGGGAAAAATCTGAAATAAATCATGGAAGCCCATATCAAGGATATAAACACCCGCACATACCATAAATCCTGAACAATTAAACAGAAACAGCACCTGCATATGAATGATTATGGGAACAATGCATGTGATTACTGAATGTGCGCACAAACTTTTGCTAACTCGACGAATACCAGGAAATAGAACACAACTTTAGTACCATTGAAAAGGTGGGAATAAATGAAAATTTATGATACCAAGAACATAAAAAACCCATCCAGAAATGAATGAGATACAAGGACATGAAGTTAGAAACCTGAAAACATGCAGGAAGACAGCTTCAAGAGGTCCAGAGCCCTGAATAAAATACATAAAAATATGATATCTTCGAGGACGACCTACTATAACAACGAACAATACATATGGAGGATTAGGATATGATAATACAAAGGGGAATCAGGGAAGATGAACGAAATCCACGAAAACCACTAAACTATGACAGACCATGGCAGGAATTTTAGGGAATGATATTCTAATGAAGTGGAGAGCTATAATACATTCGTTTGAGTAATTGTTGACTACTAGCAACTTTTTCTTTCGGTTTTAAACCTGAATAATTCACTCATTTACCATTTCAAGTCTCATTTTAACTAAATGTCGCTGGATAAAAATGGAATAAATCAGCTGAAGGTCTCAGCGCAGCCATACGCTGTAGGAGAAATAATATTCAAAGAATAAAACAATGATCTATCAGAATAGTCAACAAACAGGTGACAAGTTCAGACATTTAACAAATCCATGATCTTTATGAGACTGGACAGACATTAGAAGATCATTATAAATTATCTACACCCATGTAGCATGAGATTTAATCTACTACAAGCATGCCTAGAACCTGGCATAGGTGTAATATTCGAAGAATATATCCCTACAACAAGAAAATAGCACATAGACGGCAGAATAAGAAGGAACATTGGGAAAGAAATGTAAATATCTCGAGAACCAGTGAACCTTTGACTGTAATATTTTTACCATCTGAAAGGACTGTTTCTAAAATTTATCCACGGTTTTGTTTCATTCTAAAAGCTTCAAAACTGACGGAGATATCGCCCAAACGGCGAAACACCTTATAATTCATATATATTTATTTGCTAATTCTTATAAAAAGTAATGTGACTCAAGGGAAATATATTGGCGCCCGGAAGTCTGGCGGACCGAATACCATATGACAGAGTATTCCCCGGCGCGGGCGGACAGTTTTTGATCGCATCAGAAGAGGAGAAAATGCTAAAAAACCGGATCTTGTATATTTTCCCATGATTCATCAAAACCTTTTGATTTTAAGCTCAAATAAATCGGAACAAAGGAATGATTGATGATCTGGATCTCGGATCATAAGCATAAAGTGATTCAGAAGTCCGCGGATCAGTTAATTAGTTGGGAAAGCTCTAGAACATTAGTAATGATGCGGCTTCACAACAAGGGGTGAATTAGAGAACAGTCTAGAAAGTTCCTTTATAGCCGAGTCATTTCTAAAGATAGCCGTTCATAATTCAGGCGGTGTAGAGCATAGCTTTAGCGCTACAAGACCCGCTAAGATCGGCCCAACAGACAAAGAACTGAATTACTTATTGCTGAGTCATGTCCTAAGTCCATTATTAAGCTTACACAGCCCAAGCCCCTATATCATTCTAGAACTATCTATAATACAAATGTAGCACATGTAACTAGTGCGAGGTGTGGGAGTAGAGAGGCCTCTGAAAAGCATAAAAGGCCGCCGCTTCTGCCCCCTCTCAATCCTCAGGTAGAAATAAAAGTTTAATTCTCCTCACCAGTGGTTGGTTCGTTTGCTCCAAAAGATAAAAGCAAATATTAGTTGTTAGCTAATATAAAACTAACACGTCACTCTAAGCGTGAGTTAGGGTCAGTTAGACACAGCTGAACAAAAGTGTCATAGTGAGAATTAGTGAGAATTTGGTGGAGGGACTTCTTAATTGAATAATCTCTCAGTAATACTTGGTTATCACACCACAGGAGAAAAGTGAGCGATCCTGAACCTGCTAGATAACTAGCACGCACTCTAAGCGATAGAAAGAGCAGTTTGGTCACTCCTGTATTGAGTAACATTTATTGCGGAATTATTTTATTAGTAGTTTTCTTTCAGTAAATTATCAGGAAAATCACATCCTACTGAAAAGTGGTATATCTAGGTGTAATATTGACTAGAAATTATAGTAAAGTCAATATAGAATTTTATCCATAGACGATCTATACGTCAGGTGAGATCGTTGGGGGGTGTTAATTGTTGTTTAGACAGTGAACAATTATATATTTGGCAACCAAAACACGGTCAGTACGCAAATCAGCACAAACTCTAATATCGTTATTGGACGTAGGAAACTGGTTACATAAGGTGATCCAGCTCCACTCCTTCAATGCATAGTAATGCGAAGTTTGAATTCAGAATCACCGAGCCATAGCGATTTTAATGGTAAATATGAGGAATTTGAAATAGGAAACTGCGACAAATGCAGCGCAGTCAAGTTCTAATTAACCATTAAAATAGTTTAAGCGAGGAAGGACAATAAGGATTCTAGGCACAGTCTGACCGCAGTAGAGCGCAGTTCAGCGCAGCAGAGCGCAGTAGAACTATAGCGTGAAATTTTCATTTTTTATTCAGTTTGAGAAAAATACACTGTAAATAAATCCTGTAAATATGAGGTATAGCGTGAAAAAGGAAGGCAACCCAAGGAGTATAAAAGGGAGACCCTTTCTGCAACTTTTCGCCCCCTGCAGAGAAGTAAGAAAACAGAGTATTATTTTTCTCAAGCATTTCTGGTTGTCACTCCAGTGCGAAAAAGTGATATACAGTTAAGATTGCCACTGTAGTAAAAGGCAGCAATTAAGGAGAGAAATATTAAGTAGATATTTCAACAGGAGAGCTGGTTAACACTCCAGATTTCAAAGTGTAAACACAAAACAGTTATTTTGCTACTGTTAAAACAAGCAATAAAATAAGACAAAATAAAACAAACTCAAGGGACACTCCAGACACAATCTAAATCCATTAACTGAGTAGAATCTTTAAACTTCACCAAGTAAAAGATTTAATTCAAGTTAAATTCCAAATTAAACAACGCTACACAGAATTACACCTAGACAAATTGAAGAAATTTCAATAAAGGAACAGCTCCGCAGGGCTCGGTTTATCTGTAAGTCAATTCCCAGAAACTTTTAGACTAACCCATAAAAATAGAATTAGCCAAAACACTCGGATTGGTACTATAATTAGAACAAATACTACTAGTACACTTCCCATCCTAACTAAAGAACCAGGGAACAGCTTGGTGGTGGTCTCGTTTGAACCTCCCAACTGACCTTCCTTCATTCTCTCCTTCACCGCTCACCTCTATTCCTCACCCTTCACCACTGTTCCTCATTTCTTGTTCTTCCTTTTGTCCTTTTGTTCTTCTGCTCTTTTGTTCTTTCTTCTATCTTTATCTACATGGACGACCTTTCCCCATATCTATGTATTATTGACCCACCTGCGACACGCACACAACGCACCCAGCCCTGGACAACCCAGATGGCCTCACGGTGCAACCCAGCACATGCACGTGCAGCACACACCCTTGGGATCCCCCATGGGGACACCCAGATGACTGCGGCTGTATGCGGGGTGACGTTGTTGTGGGGACAACTCCATGCACCGCAAAAAGTCGGATTCTGTGGAATTTGGCCACCAACATACACCACATACCCTCTGACGCTCCCGATGCTCATTCTATCACTATCCAACACTCCATAAACTCTTTCCTTATTTTTCCTTATTTTCCCCATCATTCCCGACCACCCCAAGCAAAATTCCCACGCCCAACCACGCCGCCAATTTCACCCCCTCTCCAGATCTCCATAACCACACATACAACCCAGCCGTTTTTCTACCCGATAGTGATGCTATACCTTCCTCCTTTACCCATGGAGCATTTCCCAGAATGGCAACCCCATGTTCGGATGGTTCAGCACGGTGTATAGCCTCATGTGGTCTTGACAGCACCTGTCAATGGCCACATCTCAAGAACCACTGCACCAATTGGGACGAATAAGGGCTCGTTGGAAAGCTGGAGACGAGGAGGTTGCTGACGGGAGGATAGGCGGGCGCTGTGGCGAAGTGTTGTGGAGTTAACCTTCACAATTCCCATTTCGGACCCGTTATCATATATTCCCCATTCATTCATATTTCTTTTATTGTTTCTTTGTTCCCAATTGGATATTAATTATTTACGGTTGCCTAACGGCCCGTTTAAATTCTCCCATTCCATTCATTCCATTTCCAACTCATATAAAATTGATAATAGCTTGTACATAACAAGTTAGTACTGAATAGACCCATGAAGGACAAAGCAGAAGTTACATCCAAGTGGCAAAGACACCATCCACGACCCTAACGCCCCCTCTGAGCTAGTTGCTTACGTCTAAGACCCCTCTCATCATAATACTCAGCCTTGACGTCCAAGAGAGATGTAGGTGAGTGTTTGTTTGAGGTTCTAGCAGACCCGGTAGCACCCCAGGACCAAAAACCTGAACCTCCATCACACCTGTGCACACTACCACCCTCCCCCTTCTCTCTGTCTTGAGTCTAGGTGATAGACCCGTTACAACATGGCAAACCTCATGTGACCCAAGCCGCATGTACATAAAGGTACCTGGGGTGGGAACTGAAGAAGTAACCTTCCTCTCACAATTCCCACTTCAGTCTGAGTGGCCAGGGATCCTCGTCCCAGATCGGGCCCATCACTACGCACACCTGCTCCACACCCTGCGACAGCCTCAGTGCCGGGCGTTACACCCGGGCCCCCTTGACCCCGGATGCGTCCCTGACACCTGGCTGCACAACATGCCCGGACCTGGACACACTGGGTGATGCCCTGCACACTGGACGCTCCTGGGATCTCTTGCAGAGATACCTGGGCAGATGTGGCTGTGTGCATAGATGATGTGGTGCCCCCCATGTGGCCTTCAACTGCATGTATATAAACACAGCCTAAGTGGGAACTGAGAAGTAACCTTCTTCTCACACTTCCCACTTTAGTCTAAGTGGCCAGGGATGCCCTTTTGTGCTGGGCCCACTAGTATGTGTGCCTGTGTTACACCCTATTGGGCCCTCAGTGCTGGGTGATACATCCAGGCACTCTCGACCCCAGGTCACTCCCTGACAGCAGAAGAAGGTTTCAACCTTATTTACCCTCCCTGCCATGGTGACGCAAGAGCAATATGATGACTTGCTGGCCCGGTTCCAGGAATTGCAGGCCATCATGGAAAGCCAGGCCTGGAACTGGCCCACATACACACCCACACCCACGTCCATGCCTGTGCCCACCCTCAGACCACCTAAGGTTGCCCCCCCCCCCCACCCACTTCTCGGGAGTCAGCAAGGACCTCGACCGCTTGAGGGCTGAGTGCGGAATTTACCTCTACATCTGTGTGGCTGAATTCCCCAGCACCCTCTCCCAAGTCCTGTTTGTCCTCTCTTACATGAAGGAAGGGACTGCAGGGGCATGGGTGACACAATGCACCATGGCACTGTTGGCAGCAGGCTCCCCTACACCCTCCATGGATGAGTTCAATGCAGAACTTGATGCCATGTTCCTGTCAGGGACGCATCCGGGGTCGAGAGGGCCCGGGGGTAATGCCCGGCACTGAGGCCGTCGCGGGGTGTGGAGTGGGCGTGCGTACTGGCGGGCCCGGTCCGGGACAGTGGTCCCTGGCCACTCAGACTGAAGTGGAGAATGTGAGAAGAAGGTTACTTCTTCGGTTCCCACTTCAGGTACATTTATGTACATGCGGCTTGAGTCACATGACAGGTGCCACGTCATCCTCGGAGGCAGCCGCAGGCATCCGGGTGTCCCTGTGGGGGATCCCGAGAGCGTCCGCTACATGCACGCGTGCTGGGCACAGCGGGAAGCCGTCCGGGGTGTGTGGGCCGGACGGGTCAATAGTACATCGATACAAGGGAAGGTGGTCCGTGTAGATAGAAAGAAATAAACAGGAAGAAGAAGATGAGAAGAATGAAATAAAGAAAGGGGAAAGAAAAGGGAAAAGAAGGGGGAGGAGAGGGAGGAAGGAGGGGGGAGGGGATAGACAGCGGGGAGCGGGTGTGGTGTGGCCGGGTGGGCCCGGGTGGGCCCGGGTCAGGCGGGTGTGCCCTGACAGTTCCAGGACCCAACTGGGAGGCCACAGCCCAGCAGAAGCTAGCAACCACCCAACAAGGGAGCAACTCCATGGACAGAGTCATCCAGGAGTTCGAAATACTGGGACCCATCTCACAGCTAGGGGATGTAGGGCTGGTTGACCACTTCGAGCAGGCAATCAACCCCCAGCTCCACAAGAGCATCTACCCGCTCCACCCTATGCCCACCACCTGGGCCGAATGGAAGTGTGAGGCCACACTCCTCAACAACCAGTGGCAGCGCTTCCAGAGGATGCAGCCGCACATGCCCTCACCTGGACCCCCTCCCCCACCAATGCCACCCATAACTCCTGCGACCTGCCCCAAGGCAGGGGTGAGCCCGCACCCCAAGGTCCACCAGACCCAGCACTTGCACCCTGAAGACCTGATGAAGGAGCTGAAGGGCCAAGTGATGAAAAGATCAGGAGCAAAGGAAAAGGAGCTGGGGTTGGACCTGAGAGGATGCTCAAAGAGCCAGCCCATGAAGGATGCACACTGGACGCCTGCAGAGGGCAGCCCATGCAGACGCCATGATGTATGTGAGTCACTGTTAGATCGGGCGGATTTGGACAACTCTGGAGTGGAATCGGAGACTTAGCATGAAGGACCTTGGCCTCAGCAACTCAGGTGGAGCGCTGTGCCATTGCTGGTTGTCCTAGGGGTCCCAAATTTCGGATCTAGCAGAGGGGAAGTCTCTTGGGGGGGAATCAAGTCGATTTTGGACTGAGGTTACAAGTTACTAGGTACATTGTATATAAGGAGGGGTCCAGAATCAAAAGGAACAAGGGTAGGATGAAAGGAGACAAAGGGAGATGGAAAGAGGAACAACACCGAGGGTCAAGGGTTTGACTCAATGGTGTTTCTCAAAGGAGGAATGAAGGGCCAAGGCCCAAGGAGGAAGGAAGGAGGATGGGAGTGGGGAATGGCCAGCTGACTGAATAGAAAGGAAGCAGCAGCCCAAATAGGAACGAGGGAGAATAGCGGAATTGAATAGAACAATGCAATAGTTGCAAGGTCCGGAGTAAGTCCGGAAAGTCCGAACTCGGAAGTTAAACTCCGGAATATTGGCAAACGTAATTAAATGGAATGAGCTAACCAATACAATGGGTATAAGTGGAGGTGGGGTCAAAGTCCGAGGTTGGAGCTAAGACTGGAGGTTCTGGAGATGGAGATGCAAACAGGATTCCGGAGCAGAGGTCCGGAGCTGGGAGCATAGGTGTTGCATGCTTGTCTGGGAGGTGTCAAGGTTGAGGTCGGACCCGGAATGTTCCAGAGTCGGACCGAAGCTGGTTTCAGAGCCAAGGTGGTGTAACCTCTTGGGAGTCAGCAAGGAGAAAGGTGACAGAAGGGAAGTAGGGCTCCAGAGTCAGTTTCGGGGTTCTGGGAGCCTGGAGCAGAGGTCGGGATTGTATGGATATGACAGTCACCACCAGCACCAAAACTCCACTGAGTCACTGCAAAGAAAAGGAGGAGGGATGCACCCTCAGCCCACAGAGATGAGGAAACCACAGAGCGGCCCTGGAAGTGGCAGTCTCCCCACCCGCTATCTACATTCTCTCCAAACACTCCCCAAGATCCCTCAGCCTCACTGTGAAGCTGACCGCCCTTACCTCCCTCACATCTGTATCCATATCAGCACTCCTAGACTTGGGAGCCACCAGGAACTTTGTGAGCGCTGAGTTCATCCAGAAGCACAACCTCGAGACCACTCCACTCCCTCAGCCCATCCCTGTCTGCAACGTTGATGGCACCCCAAATGAGAATGGGGCAATAACCGAGGAACTAGAGGCCCTTCTGACATTCAGACGCCATACAGAGCGAGCCCATTTCACAGTTGCAAACTGTCAGGGCACACCTGCCTGACCCAGGTCCACCCAGGCCCACCCAGGCCCACCCAGGCCCACCTCACCCACTCCCCTGTTACCCATCCTTCCTCCTTCCTCCCTTTTCTCCTTCTTCTTCTTCCCCTTCTTCCCCCTTCTCCCCTTCTTCCTTCTCCCCTACTTCATTCTCCCTTCCTGCTTATCCCTCCTATTTACATGGACCACTTTCCCTTGTATCATTGTACTGTTAACCCATCCGGCCCAGACACCCCAGATGGCTTCCCGCTATGCCCAGCACATGTGCCTACAGTGGACACTCTCGGGATCCCCTGCAGGGACACCTGGATGGCTGTGGCTCTCTCCAAGGATGTCATGGCACCCATCATGTGACCCAAGCCGCATGTACATAAATGTACCTGAAGTGGGAACTGAGGAAGTAACCTTCTTCTCACATTTTCCACTTCAGTCTAAGTGGCCAGGGACTGCAGTCCCACATCGGGCCCACCAGCATGCATGCCCACTTCGCACCCCGATGTCAGGGACTTGTCCAGGGTCGAGGGAGCCCAGGTGTAGCGTCCAGGGCTGAGAGCCTGGCAGGGGGCAGATCGGGTGTGCGTACTGACAGGCCCGATGCGGGACTATGGTCCCTGGCCACTTAGACTGAAGTGGAAAGTTGAGAAGAAGGCTACTTCTTTGGTTCCCACTTCAGGTTCATTTATATACATGTGGCTTGGGTCACATGACAGGTGCCACGTCACCCTCACACACAGCCATAACCACCTGGGTGTCTCCATGGGAGATCCTGAGGGCATCCAGTGCAAGCACATGTGCTGGGCACAGTGGGAAGTTGCCTGAGGTGCCTGGGCCAGGTGTGTCATGGGCACGCTGCAGATGGGTCAATGGTACATTGATACAAAGGAAGGTCGTCCATGTAGAATAAAGAGAAAATAAAGAAGAAGTAAAATAGGAAGAAAGTGAGGAAGCAGGAATGAGGTGAGAGGAAGGAAAAGGGGGAGGAGGTGAGGAGGGGTGGACAGCGGGGTACCAGGTCAGGTTGGGCTGGGTGGAGCCGGGTGTGCCCTGACACCCAAGAGGGTCCTTCTGCCAGGCGCTACATCCGGGCTGTCATATCCATACATACCCGATCCCGATCTGACTCCCGGACCCCCATCTTCACCACCTCCGGAGTCCTACCCTACTGCCATCCATTCCAATACTCACCTCGGACTGAACACCACTCCTCTTGCCACCCTCCTCCTCTTACTCCTCATGCCACCTCCACCCTTCCATCACTTTCCTACCCTTATCCCGTCCGCTCCAATACTCGCCTTCAGACCTGACACCTTTCCTCTCCTCCACTCCTCTCCCCACTCCTCTCTTCTCTCTCCTCCCTCTGACCCTCTTCTGCCAAACCTCCAGCAAGTTACGACCTTCCGCTGCTGTCCTGTATCCTGTACTCGGACACTGCTCGTACCTTTGCTCCGAGATTCTGTCATAGTTCCGACCTTGGACTTTGACTCCACCTTGGCTTAAGTCCATTGCATTGGTGACCTCATACTATGTAAACACCATTGCCAACATTCCTCAGACTTTCAACCCTGCCTCCGTAACCTCCGTAAGCTCTGCAACCCCTGAGCTCCACGGATCATACCTGGCACTTTCACTGCTTGTAATGTATCTTTCACGCTTTTCCCTCATCCTTATTTAGACTGCTGCTTCTTCCCATTCTAGCCAGTTAGTCATCCTCCCCACTTCACCTCATCCTCCTGCTGTCAGGGGATGACTCCCAGGTCCCCATGACCCTCCCCTATGGCCCACAGCCTCAAGTCTGGCTAGCCCAATCCAAGGCACAATCCTACTGTGGGTTGGAGATGGTCATAAATGAAAGGGCAAGTATATACAACTTGCCTACTGTGGGTCAGAGATGAGAAGGAAGTTAACTTCTCATCTTCCCACAGTGGCCACAATACATCGAAAACTTCCAGAGATATCTGGAAGTCACATGAGACCCAAGACCCGAGGTCCGGGCCATCTGGCCACACTGAGTGTCCGGCACAGGGCGCGTGTGGGGAGTGCAACAGCCGGGTGCGGTTGCAGGTGCGGGTGCGAGTGTGGGTGTGGATGTGGGTATGGGCTAGGTCAGGGTGTATACCCTGACACCTGCCCCTCTGGGCTTCACCCTCCCTATCTCCTTTCAGATGTACCACAGGTTCTAAACCTATGACCTTCGGTGCTGCTCTGCTTTTGTTTTCCCTTTGTCCTGTTTGGATGCCTTTGTTCCAATTTGGACCCTCTTCGTTTCCTTGTGCTTTCGCCCTCTCCATTATATACCGGCGCTTGTACATACTTGTTTTAGGCCCTTAGTCTAAAATCGACCTGAAATGCCCCCTAGAGACTTCCTGCTCAATGCCTCTGAAATTAAGGACCAAATGGACAAACAGCAATGGCACAGCGCTCCACATGAGTCGCTGAGGCCAAGGTCCCTCCTTGCTAATCTCCGGTTCCCCTCCGGAATCGTCTGCCCTCGCCCAGTTCTAACACAGGCCCCCTCTACCCCGGATGTGTCCCTGACACAAACCTCAGATGACAGTCCCTCATGATAGGGCACTCATGGCTGCTGCACCACAACCTGGAAGTAGACTGGGTACGGCAAAAGGTCATCATGTCCCACTGCCCATCCTCCTGCCAGGCACCACAAGTGCGAGACAACCAAGACCCCATGTTGGAGCCTGGGGATGGAATCTACGCTGCAATCATCCCCCCAGAGTGGGGACACAAGCTGAGGGCAACTACTACACCCTCCCAGCAGATGGCCCAGCAGGCCCACAACCCAGAGGAGGAGCCCACATTGTTCAAAGCACTGGTGCCAGTGCAGTACCAAGATTTCCATGATGTGTTCTTGAACTTGAAAGAAGCCTTCGATCAGCTACCCCCCCAGAAACCCTGGGACCATGCCATTGACCTGGTACCAGATGCTAAACTCCCCAGGGGGAAGACCTTCCCACTCTCACAGCTGGAGCAGAAGGAGCTGGACGAGTTTCTGCATGAGAACCTGCAGAATGGGTGTATATGACCGTCCAAGTCCCCAATGGGAGCCCTGGTCTTCTTTGTCAAGAAGAAAGATGGGTCGCTATGCCTGGTCCAAGACTACTGGAAGCTGAATGAGATCACAGTAAAGAACTTGTACCCGCTGTTGTGGGGACACCGCAAAAAGTCAGATTGTGCAGATTTTGCCCACCAATGCACACTACATACCACTGATACTTCCAATGCTCATTCTCTCACTATCCAACACACCATACACCCATTCCTTATTTTTCCTTATTTTTCCCATTATTCCCGACAGCCCAAAGCCAAATTCCCACACCCAACCATGCTACCAATTTCACCCCCTCTCCAGACCTCCATAACCACACATACAACCCAGCCGTTTTTCTACCCGTTGGTGATGCTCTACCTTCCTCCTTCACCCATGGAGCATTTCCCAGAGTGGCGACCCCATACTCGGATGGTTCAGCATGGTGTAGAGCCTCATGTGGTCTTGACAGCACCTGTCAATGGCCACATCTCAAGAACTACTGCACCAATTGGGACGAATGAGGGTTCGTTGGAAAGCTGGAGACGAGGAGGTTGCTGACGGGCGGATAGGCGGGCGCTGTGGCGAAGTGTTGCGGAGTTAATCTTTGCAATTCCCATTTCGGATCTGTTGTCATATATTCCCCATTCATTCATATATCTTTTATTGTTTCTCTGTTCCTAATTGGACATTCCTTATTTACGGTTGCCTATCGGCCCATTTACATTCCCCCATCCCATTCATTCCATTTCCAATCCATATAAAATAGAAAATAGCTTGTACATAACAAGTTAGTACTGAATAGACCCGTGAAGGAGTGAAAAAATCCAAGTGGCAAAGATGCCATGCATGACCCTAACGCCCCCCTTGAGCTAGTTTCTAGCGTCTGAGACCCCTCCGCACATAATCCTCAGCCTTGACGTCCGAGAGAGATGTAGGTGAGTGTCTAGTTGAGGTTCTAGCAGACCCAGTAGCGCCCCAGGACCAAAAACCTGAACCTCCCACCACATATGCAACCACTACCACCCTCCCCCTTTCTCTGTCTCAAGTCTAGGCGATAGACCCGTTACACCGCTCCCCCTCATCTCGGATGTCCTCGCCTGCCTCTGCAGTGCCAGGTACTTCTCAGTGCTGGACCTGCACTGGGGGTTTAATAACATCCAGATCAAGGACAGTGATGAGTGGAAGGCTGCATTTGCGACCAACTGGGGGTCGTTCAAGCCCATGGTGATGTTCTTTGGGCTGTGCAACTCTCCCGCGACCTTCCAAACCATGATGAACAACATCCTCCAGGATTTCATCAACCAAGAGGTTGTCATCTGCTACATGGATGACATCCTCATTTTCACTGCTACCCTAGAGGAACACCAGAGGGTCGTCTGGGAGATCTTGGAGATGCTGTGGAAGAGGAAGCTTTTCCTGAAGCCAGAGAAGTGTAAGTTTGAGCAGACGCAGATTGAGTACTTTGGACTTATCATCTCTGAGGGAAGCATTGCAATGGACCCCATGAAGATCTGGGGAGTCCTTGACTGGCTGGCCCCAACCAAGGTGAAGGAAGTGCAGTCCTTCCTAGGGTTTGTGAATTTCTACCACCAGTTCACCAAGGACTTCTCAGAGAAGGCACACCCGCTCCATGTACTGACCTGAAAGACCAAGATCTGGAGCTGGGGCCCGGATGAGGACTGTGCCTTCCATGCCCTTAAGGAGGCTGTCACCACTGCCCCTGTCCTCTCCTTCCCCACCAATTCTGGCTGCTTCAAGCTCGAATGCGATGCCTCCAATTTTGCAACCGGTGCAGTCCTTTCCCAGCTCCAGTCGGATGGAGAGTTCCACCCAGTGGTGTTCATGTCTAAAAGCTTTACAGATGTAGAACGCAACTACAAGGTGTATGACAAGGAGATGCTCATGATTGTCCAAGCCCTCAAGGAGTGGTGGCACTTTCTGGAGGGTGCTGGAGAGAGAGTCGAGATCTACATGGGTCACTGCAACCTGGGGTACTTCTGCATGGCTCAGAGGCTGAACCGGCACCAAGCACAGTGGTCTCTCTTCCTCTCCTGCTTCTACTTTACCCTTGTCCACTGTCCAGGGAAACTCATGGGGAAACCAGATGCACTCTCACGATGGGCTGACCACCTGAAGGGGAGAGATGACAATGAAGGGTTGATGCTCCTCCAACCGACCTGGTTTGAAGCCTGGGCGATGGAGGCGATCTCAGTAGAAGGCAATGAGGCAGGCATTCTGGAAAGGATATGTGAGGCGAAATACCACGACAAGAGGGTAGTGAAAGCCATGTGGGAACTGGGAGAGGGGACACTGAGGTTGGATGAATGGGAGAAGCAGGGAGAGTTGGTCCTGTACTGGGGGAGGGTGTATGTACCGAAAGACCTGCAGCTTCGCCATGACCTGGTATGGCTACACCACAATGCACGGGTGACGGGACACCCAGGGCGGTGGAAAACCCTGGAACTCGTCTCCCATGACTACTGCAAATGGACGGACAGATCAAATGGGTCAATCAAGAGATCAAGGCCTACCTCTGGGTATTCATCAACCACCGTCAGGATGACTGGGCGGACTGGCTCCCACTAGCAGAGTTCGCTTACAACAACCGCATCCACTCGTCCACCTGCCAGACCCCCCTTCAAACTCAACACCAGGCAACACCCCAGAATGGGGACAGAACCCACCCATATGTCTGAAGTGGAGGCCACTGACACCTTTTCATCAAGGATGATGAAGATGCAGGAGGAGGCAAAGGCAGCACTGGAGCATGCAGCAGACGAGATGGCCCACTACTATGACTGAGGCTGCAAGACAGCTCCCAAGTACCAGGAGGGCAACCAAGTCTGGCTCAGTGCCCAGAACTATACAACCGACTGCCCCACCAAGAAGCTGGACCACAAATGGCTAGGCCCCTTCAGGATAGTTAAAGTTGTCTCCCCTGCTGCCATCAAACTCCAACTCACCGTGCAACAGAGGGGAATCCACCTGGTTGTATCCATAATGAACTCAGGCCATACCGCCCAGATGAAATTGTAGAACAACCTGTCAACTCCTGCCTGGGCCTGGAACTCATAGATGGGGAAGAGGAGTACGAAGTCGAGAAGGTATTAGACTCCAAATGGCTATGCTGGAAACTCTGGTATCTGGTAAAGTTCACGGGCTGGCTGAATTCAGAGAACCAATGGCTCCCCCATGACCACCTAGTCCATGCACCCAACTGGATTGAAGAATTCCACTGAACGCACCCCCACACCCCAGGGAGAGAGAGAGAGAACTGCCTGGCCGCTTCGAGGCAAAGTGGCTTAAGGAGGGGGTGATGTCAGGGCACACCCACCTGACCCCACTCCACCCAGTCCAGCCCCACCCGATCCCACTATCCTCACCCGGTGCCCCTGCCCTCCTTCCTCCCTTCTTTCTTTCCTTTCTCCTTTCTTCCTTCCTTTCTTCCTTCTTCTATTACACAGATGACTTTCCTTGCATCAATGTACCATTAACCTGGCTGCACAACATGCCCGGACCTGGACACACCGGGTGACACCCTGCACACTGGATGCTCCTGGGATCTCTTGCAGAGATACCTGGGCAGATGCAGCTGTGTGCATAGATGACGTTGCAAGCAGGGAGAATGGCTGAAAGGCTGCAGGGGCACAAACCTCTGAACCCGAGCAGACCACCCTCACACACACACACAGGTAACAAAAGGGGAGGAACAAAACTGCAGCGTTGACAGACTCACTGGCGGACCTTCCTACTAGGTCCGAAAACTTAAACTTCCATCAAAACCAACTAGTGGACCTTCCCTAGGTCCAAGCAAGGTGTCTGGCCTTCTCACTGTCACCCTAAACCTAACTGAACTCGTTCACATGCTCCCAGACACGGTACTGTCGGACTGGCACTAAAGCAGGGAAGGAGGAGAAGATCTCTTATCATACTAGATACATGCTTGTATATAACCAAAGCTAATGTCCGAGCGATCCGACGGTGTTAGGGACGGACAGAAACGGACAGAACAACATAGAACAAAGAAAACAACAGAAAACATGATAAATATATGGGTGCGGCCACACAATCGATAGAATTCGACGATCTCCACAAAGGCTGCACCAAATCTCCCGATGCTGGACTTGTTCAGCTCGTCTTGACGGTAGCTTTCTAACGATATAAAATGCGTCTGGAACGGAGAAGAACTGGGGGAGATATGGTGAAAATACTATAGAAGCGGCCCGATATGGAAACTAAGTGGCCATAGCCTGGTCCGGAAATATATCAAAAAATACAGAGATGATGGTGGAAGTGCAACGAGATTTGGGGGGCTGGGGGATTGTGTGTCGGGTCCCAGATAGCATCTGTAGACCGTTATATGGTGGTGTTTGGGTACTACCGGCTCATCCCTCCCACAACGTGGCACCCCCCACTGTCAGGGCACGCTGCGCTGCACTGCGCCACTCCCCTCCTCTTCCTCCTCTTCTTCCTCCTCTTCTCTTCTTCTCTTTCTTTTCTCTCTTTCTCTTCTTCCCCTCTATGACCCCCTTTCCCCCCACATCTGTAGCACGGACATGTCCAACACCGAGCATCCTGCATGGGTACCGCAATGCCGAGCGCACCATGCATTCTTACTTGTACTTGTCTTCTCTGACACTTGGGATCGACCGCGGAGCCACCCGTGACAACCCAGCTTCGTCCGAGGTTGATGTGGCACCTCCACATGACCCGCTTTCACATGTATATAAACTAAGCCAAAGCAGGACTGAAGAAGCAGCCTTCTTCTCATTCCTGCTTCAGGCAAGTAGCTTAGGCTGGTTTAGCTTTCTGTCTTAATAACAATACATTCCTGCTTCAGCCTGAGAAGCCATACAGGGATGCAAGCCCAAGTGAGGGCTACCCATCATACGGTCTCACTGCCCTGCCACCATCTGGGCCGCTAGCACCAAGCGATACGCCGCTACCTCCACCTCTTTAGATGCTTCTTTGTTTGTTTTCCTTTTCTTTTCTCCACCTGCAATCTCCATGAGATCTGGGACTCACTTTCTATTCAGTTCTTTAGCACTTATATACAGCTTGTACCTATTGCTTGTACTGTAGTTCAAAATCAACTAGAACATCCCCCCTAGCTTACTTCTGTCCCCTGTAAGATCTCTGCCATCTGAAGTATCAGGACCGCATTGAGAACAAGGCGCAACACTCCTCCCTGAGTTGTTGAAGCCAAAATCCTGGCCTGGTCACCTAGCAACCTCAGCCTTGAGATCAGTGAGGTTGATCCTCCTAAAGCTCGGTCATGAGTAGGAAGCCTATATCATCAGGGGCCAACGTTCGGTTGCCGATGGCTATCATCAGCAAGACTTTGCACGATTCTGACACTGGGCTGGCAACTTGAGTACCTAATGCTCCATGTCTGGGTATTGTTTCATTTATGGTGGGGCCATGGTTTCCTGGTCATCCAAAAAGCAACCCACTATTGCATTGTTGAGTACTGAGGTGGAGTATATGGCAACAACTCATGCCAGTAAGGAGGCAGTCTACTTGGATCATCTTTATGACTCCTCTGGAATTCCTGTTGACTCACCCATTACCATCTTTGTTGACAACCAATCCACCATTGGTCACTTAACTTTCCTTTATTTGTGATAGCTTTTACTCCTGTTACATTTGAGTAATCAATGCTTAAAAGCTCGATGTTTACTTCGCTGATGCCCTCAGTTCTCATTGCATTCACACTCACAAGACTGAGGTCGGTATACCTTTTACTATATTCACTTGTTTACTTATTCTATATCTTCACCTAGTGTCAGAGACCAGCTTCAGGATGAATGACGATGTCCCTGTGGATGGAGGGCTTTAGCCTCAGCAACTTATGCCAGGAGCACTGTAGGCAGGATAATCGCCCATGCACAGAGCCGGCTTGGATACCTGCTTCTATAACTATAAAACGACTTTCATTCACGTGACAACTCGGTACAAATTTGGTATCCAAAAATAGTGCTAAATTCTACGATTCCGACGGTATCGAAAACATCCCAAACGGTGGAGAATTGACGAAGTTCTGCATTGGACAGGTTAGGCATGGCAGGTCACGAGTATGTGCAGGTGTGGGAATCTCAAGCGGCAACCCAGAATTCCAGCCTCACTCATTCCCACAGCATCTAATAAATTGGTAAAAATGCTCATTGGCTGCATGAGGGTTATCTCCGGCTGCATTTCCAATTTAGGCTCTTAATTCCGTAAATCCGTTGAGAAATCGCTTATTTTCTTATATTTACATATTTCACCATCATTTTTCACTTATTGATTGATTTTCTTTTATTGTTACTGATACTTTTTCGATTATTTTGCCTAATAAGGTACCCAGGTGCCATATGGTACCAATATTTTCCATCTATTATTTCTAAAAATAATTATTTCTTATAATCCTGTACATACCGGATTTTTGAAAAGAAGTTCTCCCCTCCCCCAATTTCTCTAAGGTGCTAGGACACGCTAGAGTTGGAGTGAGTGAGTGGAATTCCAACAGTAGGAATAAGGGCAGCTGTCTAGCTCACAATGAGTGAGTAGTGGATGCTGTAGGCGGGCCCAGTGTCATATTTGTGCATACCCGATCCCGACCTGACTTCTGGACCTCCTCCTTCCCCACCTCCGGAATCCTACCCTACCACTGTCCGTTCCGATATTCACCTTCGGTCCTGGCACCATACCACCCTTCACCTCCCATGCCACCCCCACTCCTCCGTCACTCTCCTTTCCTATCTCCGTCTGCTCCGATAACCACCTCGGACCGAACACCACCCCTCACCCTCCTCCTCCTACTCCTCTGCTCTACTCACATCCGCTCCGATACCCACCTTCGGACCTGACTCCTCTCCTCTCTTCCTTCCCCTCTCTTCCCTCTGGTCCTCTTCCGCCAACCTCCTGCCAAGTTACGACCTCCTGCTGTCATATCCGTGCATACCCGACCCTGACCTGACTTCCGGACCTCCTCCTCCACCTCCGGAGTCCTACCCTACCGCCGCCCATTCCGATACTCACCTTCGGTCCTTGGCAACACACCTCCTCTTACCTCCGATGCCACCCCCACTCCTCCTTCCCTCTCCTCCCCTATCTCCGTCCACTCCGATACTCACCTCAGACCGAACACCGCCCCTCTCGCCACCCTCCTCCTACTCCTCTGCTCCGCCCCCACAAAACCTCCACCCTTCTGTCATCCTCCTACGCTCCTCCTGTCCGCTCCAATACTCACCTTCGGACCTGACAACTCCCCTTTCCGCCACTCCTTCCCTCTTCCCTTTCTCCTCTCTCTCCCCTCTGGTACTCTCCCACCAACCTCCCACCAAGTTACGACCTTCCACCGCTGTCCCGTACTTCGTACTTGGGTGTCAGGGCACGCTGCCGCCGCCGCCACCTCCTTTTCCTTTTGTCTCATCCCCTCATTCTCTCTTCTTTCCTTCTTCTCTTTTTCTATCTTTATACAGATGACCTCTCTTTCTTTCCTACCCTTGTAGCACGGATGTGTCCGACGCTGAGCACCCCATAGGGGCACCGCAACGCCGGATGCGCCACGCACTTCTACTTGTACTTCCCCTCCAACACTCGGGATCGACCGTGGAACCACCCGCAGTAACCCGGCTTCGTCCGAGGGTGACGTGGCAACCCCACGTGACCCATTCACACATGTATATAAACTAAGCCGAATGTCATATCCGTGCATACCCGACCCCGACCCTACTTCCGGACCTCCACCCTCTTCACCTCCGGAGTCATAACCTACCACTGCCGTTCCGATACTCACCCTCGGTCCTGGCAACACACCTCCTCCTTACCTCCCCGACCCTATCTCCGTCCGCTCCGATACTCATCTCGGACCGAACACTGCCCCTCTCGCCACCCTCCTACTACTCCACTCCCCCTTCACAACACCTCCACCCTCCCGTCATCCTCCTACGCTTCCCCCGTCTGCTCCGATACTCACCTTCGGACCTGACTACTCTCCTTCCCGCCACTCCTTCTCCCTTACCTTTCCCCTCTCTCCTCCCTCTGTTACTCCTCTGCCACCCTTCCGCCAAGTTACGACCTTCCACCGCTGTTCCGTACTTCGCACTCGGACACCGCTCGTACCTTACTCCGAGCCTCCATCATAGTCCCTACCTCGGACTATGACTCCACCTCGGTCTTAGTCCATGGCATTGGTGACCTCATACTACGTAAACACCATTGCCAATATCCCTCGGACTTTCAACCCCGCCTCCGTAACCTCCGTAAGCTCCGCAACCCCCGAGCTTCGCGGACTGCCTTCGGCACTCTCGCCGCTTGTAATGTATTTCTCGCATTTTCCCATCACCCCTATTTGGACTACTGCTTCTTCCTATTCTAGCCAGCTAGTCATCATCCCCACTTCCCCTCATCCTCCTGCCCCTCTGGGCCTCGCCCTCCCTACCTCCTTTCGGACGTATCACAGGTCCTGCCTTATGACCTTCGGTACCGCTCCGCTTCTTCTACCCTTTGTTCCCGTTCGGACGTCTTTGTTCCGATTCAGTTACCCTTTGTTCTCCTTGTGCTTTTGCCCCTTCCATTATATATATCGGCGCTTGTACATACTCGTTTCGGGTTTAGTCCGAAATCGACCTGAAATGCCCCCAAGAGACTTCCTGCTCACCTACTGTGAAATTAAGGACCAAATGGACAAACAGCAATGGCACAGCACTCCGCTTGAGTCGCTGAGGCCAAGGTCCCTCCACGCTAAGTCTCCGATTCCACTCCGGAGTCGTCTGAATTCGCCAAGTTCTAACACCCGCCACTGACCCATACTTCGTACTCAGGCACTGCTCGTACCTTGCTCCGAGCCTCCGTCATAGTCCCTACCTTGGACTTTGACTCCACCTTGGTCTTAGTCCATTGCATTGGTGACCTCATACTACATAAACACCATTGCCAATATTCCTCGGACTTTCAACCCCGCCTCCATAAGCTCCGCAACCTCCGAGCTTCGCAGATCATCTTCGGCACTTTCGCCGCTTGTAATGTATTTCTCGCGTTTCTCCCTCATCCCTATTTGGACTGCTGCTTCTCCCCATTTTAGCCAGTAGTCATCATCCCCACTTCCCCTCATCCTCCTGCCCCTCTGGGCCTCGCCCTCCTTACCTCCTTTCGGACGTATCATAGGTTCTGCCTTATGACCTTTGGTACCACTCCGCTTTTGCCATCCCTTTGTTCCCGTTCAGACGCCTTCGTTCCAATTCGGTTCCCCTTCGCTTCCTTGTGCTTTTGCCCCCTCCATTATATATATCGGCGCTTGTACATACTCGTAGCAGGCTCAGTCCAAAATCGACCTGAAATGCCCCCTAGAGACTTCCTGCTCGCCTACTGTAAAATTAAGGACCAAATAGACAAACAGCAATGGCACAGCGCTCCGCTTGAGTCGCTGAGGCCAAGGTCCCTCCACGCTAAGTCTCCGATTCCACTCCGGAGTCGTCTGAATCCGCCCATTCTAACACCCAGCCGGTACCACGCAAACAAGCCAATTATTGTGATTCTACCACCCATGTCAAGCACCCCACTTCCAAAACACATCTACCACTGTTCCAGATACCTCTTCCACGTTTCCCATATTTCTTCCAATTTTTTCAAGCCATTCCTGACCACAAACAACCACCAGTTTCCAAATTGGGCAACTGTCACCCGCATATTCCGCCGCTTCCTCCATATCTCCATCAATTCTGCACCGATCCGGACGAATTTGGTATCGTTGGAAAGCCCTTGTCAACACGAGTCGAATGATGTTACGAATAACGTATTTGGTTGAGCGGTTGTTCCGATCGCCATGTTTCTTTATTTCCTTAACAACGTTAATATTTCTTTGATATTACTTTTTTCTTACTTGTTCCTTGTGGATCTGTTGCCATCCTAAACCCGTCGGATCATTCGAATTTCCACGCATACTTTTTCATATTTATAACTGCCTCTTTCCTGTATTTACAAAAAAAGACTCCCCCAACAGAGAGAGGTGCTCCCCAACAGACATGAAACCAGCGCCCAGAGCAGCGAATACAAGCCAAAGAGGCTCAAGACATAGTGCAGGGATGGAGTTCCCATTAGTTTGATTTCTAGTGAGATTTACGAGTTTTTCATTTTTATCACATTGCACCCAGACCATTTCTCTGTCAGGGACAGCTCCGAGGGCAGCGAGGTCCCGGCATGCAGGACTCGGTGGGACAAGTAGCAGCTGTGCATAGCAGCAGTCCCATCGTGGGGTGAGCGTCCCTGACCACTTAGTCTGAAGTGGGAATGTGAGTTATCATTAAAAGGGAGGGCTACACTACTTGCCTGAAGTGGGAATGTGAGAAGAAGGCTACTTCTTCAGTTCCCACTCCAGCTGTTATTATATACATGTGGGATCGATCATGTGGGGCGCACCACGTCACCCTCGCACACAGCCATGGCTCTCCAGGTGCCTCCATGGGAGATCCCAAGAGGGTCCACTGTGGGTGCAGGGTGAGTGCAGCGGCGGTGGTGGCGATATAGGGATGGTAAGATACAGGAGGGGGAATGGGCAAGCACACCGGTGATACATTGAACAGCGGGAAAGGTGGTCCATGTAAGAGAGAGAAAGAAAGAAAGGAAGAAAGAAAGGAGAAAGGAAAAGGGAAAGGAGGGAGAAGCGGTGCGGAGCAGGGAAGCGGAGCAGGGGTTGGGCAGGGCATGTTGGGGCGTGCCCTGACATTCTCCTCCCCCTGTCATATCCATCCATGGCCATCGTCTTCCACTACCTCCGACCCTTCTGGATTACCTCCGCTCCTTCTTCACTAACCTCGGAGCCCCTGTATTCCGCAATCACCTCTGACTCCCTCGATGGTCACCACCCCCTCTTTTCAATATATTACCTACGCCTCCCTAAGTACAGAGCCCCGAAGGCTTCCGGACAGCTCCAACATCCACTAGCACACTCCCGCCCCTGCTGGGCAATTCACTGCTTGCCCTGCAAGTCTACCTTCGGGCCTATCCCTCCTTTCCGTTTCTGGGTTATTGCCTGCCATTCCGCTAACTCTGTAACCCGACTCATCAGTAATATTCAGTTGGCTAGTGTTTAACTCTGTTAGCTCCGCTCCACTCGGTCCTGCCATTCACGGGACTGCCTCACTGTAACTATATTTACTTAACTTGTAGATAGGTTACACTCCAGTGATAAAATCGACTAGAGTTGATCCCCCTTTTTAGTTCTCATTGCCAGTAAGTAAATTAGGGCATGGATGTGTAACTTGGCACAGCGCTCCTGGTCTGAGTCACTGAGGCCAAAGCCCTCCGCCACAGAGACAACTCCTTTGTCTTGCTCCAGTCTCTAACACCCCCCTCCTCATAATCCAAACCTCCCCTGAGCACTCCCAACTCTGTGGCCCCCTCTCTTTCTTGTTAGGGTGGTAGATTCCTTGCCCCCTTACAATGCTGAGCCTGGACCTTGCGGAAATCCCAGAGAACCCACCGCAGAGTTAAGGATTGAGAACATAGTGAGTTTAGTGGAGAAAGTAGATTTTCAGGGTTTGGCTCCCATGAGCTTAGTTGGCATAGAGAGCTGTGAGCCCTCTTGCAGCGCTGTGCCTTAACACGTTGTAGGAGTGCATAATGGGTGTGCTCAAATTCATGGAACCTTACACAGCAAATACGTCAAAATTGGGCTCCTGCCCTTGTACATTATTAGGAAGAAAGAATGATAGAAGGGAGTAATAAAAAAGAAGAAAGAGGGTTTTCGTACGAACCGAATGGGACTTTCCGCGAAGGAATTGGTTGAGATTTGGTGGTGAAGTTCAACCAGAGATGTCCTCATGAGCAAAGTCCGTGCACTTGACCACGACCATGAGAACAAGGTCAAAAGCTGACGGAAGAGGACGATCTTGGGGTCATTAAATCGAGGAAAATGCCCAAATACTCAGTGTTGAATTTCACCCTAATCGGTTCAGTGGTTGTGGAGATATTCTGATTATCAGGCATGATGGGAGTCATGGGACAATATGAACTATGTGGAAGCTCACATGCGAGCTAGTCTCAGTGAAATTCCAGGAGAATATGGGCTAGTTAAATGATACAAATGCTAAAGAAGACATTGGAGAAATCTTGGAATTGTGGCATATTATTTGGCCCAAGTTTCCCTGTGCACAGATAATCAAGATATATATTCCGTTTCTGAGAATTCTCATTCTCAGTCAAATCTCCACCAGACTTCACAAAATCGGTATCTGTCAGGGCTCGGTCCTCGATCAGGGACAGCCCGACCTCAGGCCTAGGTGTGTGCGGTGTTCCGGGTGGTTGGGCGCTAGACCCTGTCCTTAGCTCCTCAAACTCACTGAAGGGACTAAGCGGGGATTGAGTTGTCATGTATTACAGAGGGTAACTACAACTTGCCTAAGCGGGGATTGAGTTGAGAAGAAGGGTAAGTTTCCCTATTCCCCGCTTGGCTACTATAAAAAGGAAGTGTACTGTACAGTTCATAACGTGACTCCGGGTAGAAGCCGAGCATGTTCCCGCGACTCGGAAAAGGTGTCACATGGGTTAAGGCGAGTTGCTCACCTTAACCCACGTGATTTTTCCCGCGGGCTCACATGCGGGCTGAAGTTGTGAGAGGTATGTAGGGATGGGGAGGTCTGGGAAGGTGGTTCTGGGGTGTGGTTGGGTGCCCTGACAGCGGGGTCAGGGGCCGATCCCTGACAGTATCGATAGAAAGCTATGGATGAGGAGAGTCGAGTGGGATAAAGGGACAGAGGTTTGATGCAGTGTTTGGAGTGGTATGAGGAAGTTTGTGTTTTTCTTTTCAATTTCCTTTGTTGTTTGGAATTTTATTCTAAGCCAATGGCAGCCGAACCTTACCGTCGTTGTTGGTGGAGGCTTAGCTCAGCCAAACCCATATATTTCGGACTCTTTTCACAGATCGTATGTTTGCTGTATGGGTATATGTACATAGCGATTGAAACAGATCAGCGATTTTCCCCCTCCTGCTACTTTTGAAGTCCATGCACTTGGGTGCTGTGAGTGGCCACACGAGTGGTAAAGGGCTATCATGACCTTTAGGAAAATCCACCACGGAAAGAAGATAAGCAAGAGTTATCAGAGTTATATATATTTCCCCGAATTCCCCCCCCCCTCCCGTTGATTATATGGACCTGTTCATACCGCAACACCCCTTTTAGCCCCCTTTCTCTTTCTTCCCTAGTTTTTGGGGAGTGAGTTGGAGTGCTACCTTCCGTTTTCTGGAGACAGTAGCCAATTCCCGCTTGCAACATCAGTGCCCTAATTTATGGACTGGAGGAAACTCTAGAAGAGGGGGAAACTCTAGTTGATTTTATCACTGAGGTGTAATGTATCTACAGGTTAGGTATATATAGTTACAGAGGGAGTCTAGAAGGCAGGCCTGTAAATGGCAGGGGCTGGGTGGAGCAGAGCTAATGGAGTTACAGGTTAGCCAACTGAGTATTACTGATGACTTGGGTTACAGGGTTTAATTGACTAACGGATTATAACCCAGAAGCAGAATGGAGTGATCAGCCTGAAGGTAGACTTGCAGGGCAGGCAACTAAATTGCCCAGTGGAGGTGGGGGGTGCACTTGCGGATGTCAGCGCTGTCTGGAGACCTTCAGAGTTCCATACTTAGGGAGGTGTAGGTAATATACGGGAATGAGGGGGTGGCGACCATCAGGGTAGCCGGAGGGGACTGCAGAAACTGGAGGCTCCAAGATTAGTGATGAAGGAGTGGAGTGTCATATCCATACATACTCGATCCTGAACCGACTCCCGGACCTCCATCTTCACCACCTCTGGAGTCCTACCCTACCACTGTCCATTCCGATATTCACCTTGGGCCTGACACCACACCACCCCTCACCCCTCATGCCACCTCCACCCTCCCATCCTTCTCCTACCCTATCTCCGTTTGCTCTGATACTCATCTCGGACCCAACATCACTCCTCTCGCTCCTCCTCCTACTCCTCCTCACAACACCTCCACCCTTCCGTCACTCTCCTACCCTCCTCCCGTCCACTCTGACACTCACCTTCGGACCTGACACCTTTCCTCTCCTCTCTCCTCTCTCTTCCCTCTGACTCTCTTCCACCAACCCTCCACCAAATTACAACCTCTCACCGCTGCCCCATACCCTGTACTTGGACACCGCTCGTACCTTCGCTCTGAGACTCCGTCATAGTTCCTACCTCGGACTTTGACTCCACCTTGGCTTTAGTCCATTGCATTGGTGACCTCATACTACATAAACACCATTGCCAATATTCCTTGGGCTTTCAACCCTGCCTCCATAACCTCTGTAAGCTCTGCAACCTCCGAGCTCCATGGATCATCTTCAGCACTTTCGCCGCTTGTAATGTATCTTTCACGTTTCCCCCTCATCCCTATTTGGACTGCTGCTTCCTCCCATTCTAGCCAGTTAGTCATCATCCCCACTTCCCCTCATCCTCCTGCCCCTCTGGGCTCCACCCTCCTTACCTCCTTTCGGATGTACCACAGGTTCTGCCCTATGACCTTCAGTACTGCTCCGCTTCTGTCATCCCTTTGTTCCCATTTGGACGCCTTCATTCCAATTCAGATCCCCTTTGTTCCCTTGTGCCTTCGCCCTCTCCATTATATATATCGGCGCTTGTACATACTCATTTTAGGCCTTTAGTCTAAAATCGACCTGAAATGCCCCCTAGAGACTTCCTGCTCGCCGCCTATGAAATTAAGGACCAAAAGGACAAACAGCAATGGCACAGTGCTCCGCTTGAGTCGCTGAGGCCAAGGTCCCTCCTTGCTATGTCTCCGGTTCCCCTCCAGAATCGTCCGCCCTTGCCCAGTTCTAACATGGAGGCAATCTGGAAGGAGCGGAGGTGGTGGAGGGTGATGGCTGTGGATGGATATGACACCTAGTATCATTTCACTCTAGGTAGATATATGTCAGGGCACGCCCGCCTGACCCGGCCCCACCTAACCCGGTGCCCCACCATCCACTCCTCCCGACCTCCCCCCTCTTCCCCTTTTCTCCCTTCCCTTCCTTCCTCTCCTTCTTTTCTATTCTCTCTCCTCTTTATTCCTTTCTTATCACACGGACGACTTCCTTTGTATCAATGTACCATTGACCCGGCTGCAGCGTAACGCGCCCGAACCCGGACACACCGGACGACCCCCCGCACACCGGACGCTCCTAGGACCTCTTACGGAGGTACCCAGACGGAGGTGGCTGTGTGCTCGGATGACGTGGCGCTTCCCACGTGGCCTTCAACCACATGTATATAAACACAGCCTAAGTGGGAACTGAGAAGCAACCTTCTTCTCACATTTCCCACTTTAGTCTTAGTGGCCAGGGACCCTTGTCTGCTTCGGGCCCGCTGCTACGCGCGCCCGCGTCATACCTACTGGACCCTCAGCCTCGGGCGATACACCCGGGCGCTCTCGACCCCGGGTCGGTCCCTGACAATATACCCAACTTAGTTCTCATTGTGTTCACACTTGTGAGTGTTAGAGCTGTGTAAGCCGGCAGGACTATATTATCACATGTAGATCACATGTAGATATAGTTGACGGATGCAACTGATACTAATAATCTTCGCTGGCATACTCATAATCTAACAGGTTATGAGCCCAGAGGCTCTAAGGCTGGAAAACAACACACAATGCCGAGTTCTCAATATCTATCTGCCTTTGCCAAACTAGAGGGGCTCACAGACTCAAACTGGGAAGAATGGAAATATAAAACCAGAGCAATGTTCCAACTGGCGGGTCTGATAAAATGGCTGGATGGAAAAACCAAAGAACCAGAACCAAAGGACTCGGACAAGGTCACGACAGCAGAGCAAACAGCCATAGATGAATTTCAAGAGCGAGATGAAGAGTCTAAAGCTCTACTAGTACTGGCAATACATATTCCCTCCGAACTAGCACACACCTATGGGGCAACCACAGCAGCTGACATGTGGAGCCAATTATGTGGGGTCAAAGAACCCAAAGGAATCCATGGGATTGTAAATGCCTATCGGACATTATTCCGAACCTATGCTAATGATGGGGACTCAATAACAAATCACATCAGTAAGATGCGCACTCACAGAAACACACTCAATACACTCAGCTCTCCCATCCCTGACGAAATGTTTACTATCCTGATCTCGGCCTCATTACTGGACTCCTGGGATTCCTTTACAAGGTCATACTTCGGGAACAAAGGGCAAGCAAAGATCATGTCACACGAACTGATCGAGCTCATAGTCGATGAGGCTAAGCGACTAGAGATAAAGGAAAAGGAAGTCGAAGTGGCGAATCAAACACGTACATTCAACAATAACAAAAGAGCACCTACCCCAAATGAACCATCATATGGAACACGTCCACCATGTCAGAACTGTAACAAAATAGGACATAGGAAGGAAGATTGCTGGTCGAGAGGTGGAGGGAAAGAAGGACAAGGTCCGAGATGGGTGAATAAGAGGAGAACAATGACAGCACCAGTGCAGGAGGAAGATTGGGATGCTGAGGAGGATGTGGCATGGCAAGTGAGGATTCCACGTTTTGACCCACTCTTCGCAAAGGAGGACTGGCTTGCAGATTCAGGCTGCTCCTCCCATATTGCAACGAGACGGGACATGTTTGTGGATTTCAGGCCAGAGCTCTCGAGTATTAAGGGTTTTGGAGGAGGAATGGTCAGACAAGCACTCGGACGAGGGACAGTTAAGCTACAGGCAGAAATCAATGGAAAGCCGAGCACCATAACCCTCCAAGATGTCATTTTTGCACCCGATGTGCTTAACTGCCTGCTGGCTGTTGGCTGAATCGATTCACAAGGGGGATCAGTAGACTTCGGCAATGGAGAAGTCACCATCTGACACAAGGATGGCAAACCCAAAGCAGTTGGAAAGCGAATCCGACAAGTATACCTTGTGAATGCCAAGGCCATTATACCGGGCGAATCAGCAAATGCAGCATCCCAACCACCACCCATATCTTGGCTCGAGCTCCACCGACATTTTGGCCATGCCTCCATATATGGACTTCAAAAAATGATAGAAGAGAACATAACCATGGGGATAAGAGTAGATCAAGAAAGCGACCCGAATTTCCAATGTGAAGCATGCATTGCAGCCAAGTTGTCAAGAACACCTTACCCGAAATATGGAGCCACCCGGGCAAATGAACCGGGAGCCCTCACACACTCCGATGTTTGGGGTCCAGCCAGAGTGGAAAGTGTGGGCAAGAGCCTATATTATGTGGCCCTGGTAGACGACTACTCACGTTACATCACTGTTAAATTTGTACGTGCAAAGTCGGATGTGGCTCGGAAGGTAAAGGAATATGCTGAATGGTTATCCACGCAGCTGGGATGAACTGTGAAAGCATTCAGGTTTGATGGTGGTGGGGAATTCATGGGAAATGGGCTGAAGGAGTGGCTAGATGAGAGAGGCATTGAACAGCAAGCATCGGCACCATACTCACCCCAGCAGCATGGAGTGGCTGAGCGCCCAAACCGGACATTAGTGGAATTAATGCACACAATGCTGATTGATGCACAGCTACCCAAAAGTCTATGGGCAGAAGCGGTCAACCATGCAGCCTACATCAGAAACCGCGTGATGATGACGGCCCTCACGGGAAAAACACCATATGAAGCCATGTTCGACAAGAAACCCACTGTCTCCCACCTTTGCCTGTTTGGATGTGATGTATATGTACTCAATGAAACCCGCTCCAAGTCGAAGCTTGATCCCAAGGCAGTCAAACGGACCTTTGTAGGTTTTGAGGATGGACCACGGGCAATCAGATATTATGACACAGCCACATGCTGAGTCATGATATCGCGGAATTACAAATTCTTGGATGGACGGGGTGAGGAGACGGAGATGGTGGATGTAGAGGGGATCTCAGACATATTTGGACTGAAGGAGAAGAATGGTGGCAATGACAAAGCAGCGAGTGGGGGAGAAACTGGACAAAATCAGCCCACGATTGAAGAGGGGATAGAGGATGAGAAACCCAATCACTTACCTGGTGGACAACCCAAAACCCAGACACCAGATCTGCCAGCGCCAACCCAAACAACCTCCACTACTCCAAACCCAACAGAACGACGCTCAGCCTTGCACCCAAGAAAGAACCTTGACTACAAACTCATTAACAACCCAGCTGCCCGGAAACCAGCTGAAAGGTCACAACAGTTGACCAAACCACCCCCAGGCACTGAAGACTTGAGTCAGGAGTGCAGCAAGAAGTCGCATCGTTTGCGCTTGCACTGCTTACATGTCAATCGGCAACACTGGGAATACCACAGACCCTGGCCGAAGCGCAAAAATCACCGGAGTGGACATCATGGAAGGAGGCAATGGGAGAAGAGATGAATCAGCTGAAGCAAATGGGAACATGGAAACTAGTGAGCTTACCGTTGGGAAGGAAACCGGTGGGGTGCAGATGGGTATTCTCCATGAAGTTTGATGCTGATGGCAACCCCACTCGATACAAAGCGCGCCTCGTTGCTAAGGGTTATTCCCAAATCCCGGGTCAGGATTTTGACCAGACTTTCGCCCCCGTTATGTGCCTAGACTCCCTCCGGAACCTAATTGCCATCGCTGCCATATGCGACCTCGAGATGAGTGTGCTGGATGTGAAAAGCGCCTACTTATATGGGGAACTGGAGGAGCCCACCTACATGGAGCAGCCAGAGGGATTTAGGGACGGCACCTCAAGAGTATGTTTGCTTCTCCATGCCCTATATGGCCTCAAGCAATCCAGGCGTGCGTGGAACAAAACTCTCGACACTCACCTTAAATCCCTGGGATACAGACGCCTTAATGCCGACTATTGCGTTTACATCTGACAAGAATCACCACAGATCTTCGACATATTTAGTCTGTGGGTCGATGACTTTGCCTTATTCTGCACAAAGGGAAGAACAGAGAAAAAACAAACAGGAAATCGCAGAAAAATGGGAAACCACGGACCAAGGAGAAGAACCCCGCATTATTGTTGGGATCCAAATATATCGGGAGAGGGAAAAGAGGCGTATCACAATCCACCAAGGGTCTTATATACGCAGGATCCTTGAGCGTTTTGGGATGGCAAACGCAGATACTGTGGCAACCCCGATGGACCCTTCGAGTAAACTGGAGCTCGTGACCGATAATGGCCTTTTTGAACACCCTACCTTATATCGCAAGGCAATCAGGGCCCTCCTATACGCCTCTATGGCCACTAGACCGGATATTACTTATGCGGTCCAAGCGCTGAGCCAATTCTGCTCACAGCCCTCCAACAACCATTGGAGAGCCGTAAAAAGGGTCTTCAGGTACCTGCATGGCATGGAAGATTTGGGGATTACTTACGACGACCTAAATGGGTATGCGGACATATATGTGTCAGAGTTCTCAGATGCGGACTGGGGCTCGTCCCTGATCGATCGAAGATCAGTATCGGGGTATGTCTTCCTCTTGGGAGGGGGCGCTGTGGCTGGGTCATCCAAAAAGCAGCCTACAGCTCAATGCCACTGCGTCCAACAGAGGACACCCTTAGCTTCTTCGTGGTCTACATGTCACACCACATCGCTCCTTCCTCCGTAAAAACATACTTATCCGGGATATGCGCCAAACTGGAGCCCACCTGGCCTGATGTTCGCTCTATCAGAACCTCCTCTCTCGTAACTCGCTGCCTCACTGGTTGCACAAAATTATATGGTTCCCCTGTACGCCGGAAGAGAGCACTAACCGAAAGCGATCTCAGCTGCATACTCAACTTCTTTGAGTCGCCCCGCTCACATGACGAGAAATTATTCCTCGCAATCACCTTCACAGGCTGGCATTGCCTGATGCGCCTTGGGGAACTAGTAGACCCTGACTCCGTTGCCATCCGTGACTTCCGCAAAACCATCGCCCGCAGCTCCTTATCCTTCAGCAGAGAACCTAGGCCACACATCGCCTTCTCATTACCAATGCACAAGGCCGATCGTCTGTTCGAAGGCTCAAAAGTAGTGTTGGAACGGCGGGACAACATTCTCGACCCATTAAAAATTTTCTGTGATTATCTTATCTCACGCGACCAGGAATTCAGACACTTACCGGAGCTGTGGCTAACAAGCAAGGGAGAGGTGCCGACCCGAACATGGTTCCTGACAAGATTGCGCGCCATTATAAAGGACGAGAATGTTAGTGGGCATTCACTGCGATCTGGTGGAGCCATGGCCTTGGCACTGGCAGGAACGCCGCTTGATCGGATCCGAAGCATTGGCCGTTGGTCATCGGAGGCCTTCTTGATATACCTGCGCCAAAACCCATTGTTGATCCAAGGTACCCTTACAGGACAATCAGCCTTTGATGCACGGCAACAATAACGTGCTTCATCTCGAAATATTCACTTCTACCACCGTCCGCCCCTCCACCAACCAAGTTTACGGTGTAGATAATACGGGTCGTGCGTCGCGTGCTCAAACCAATTCATAGGCCGTCCCCTCGGCCGTTCCCACTACACCTTGTTGTCCACGATTAGTTGTTGTTTAATGTCCCATTTCACGAGACTAATCACGGGACAGCGCTTACCACAGCCACGCAGTGATCGCTCCCCTGCCTGCCCATTGCTATCTCACCCGCCCTACCGCCCACACTTGCTCGTGCCCATGTCTTAACAATCTCACTATGGCACCATCAGCTCAATGCCGCTTCGCCCAGGTCTCGCCCATCTCATGATGACACCGTCACCATGGACCTACAGCTCGCTTGGTTCCAGACTGTATGCTGAACGTTCCGGCGTGGATGCACAGAACGGAACAATCTCAGCTGTGGTACGGTCTGAAACCTAATATGCCAACAGGAACATCTGCGCGCTTATAAAGGGTCTCTGACCCATGCCTCCTGTTCCCTCGCCATTGCCAGCCCGTTCTTCCTCGGTGAGTAAGAACGCTTCGATTCAGCCTGGGTCTGAAATCGCTGCCGTTGCCTGGCAAACTCTCTTGCCCACTTCCAGTATCTGGAGCCTTATTTACAGCCTTTTTACGCACCCACCACCTCCCCTGTCTCCTCCTGCTAAAATATGTACCCTATGTATATTTAACACGGGTCGCAGCTGAGTATATGGCGAGTTCAAATGCCACCACACAGGTGATATGGTTGAGAAATCTGTTAAATGAACTCAACTTTATACAGCCCTTCCCTGCTGAACTCAACCTTGACAACCAATCGGCTATCGCACTCGCTTCAAATCCTCAATTCCATGCCAGATCAAAACACATTGACATCCGCCATCATTTCATACGAACCTGCATCGAAGATGGGAAGATCCAACTGTTTTGGTGCCCAACGGACGAGATGACGGTGGACGTACTTACCAAAGCGCTTCCAGTGCCAAGGTTTGGTCACTTCCATAGCGAATTGGGCATCCTGTCCTGGGCTTAAGGGGGGGTGTTAGAGCTGTGTAAGCTGGCAGGACTATATTATCACATGTAGATCACATGTAGATATAGTTGATGGATGCAACTGATACTAATAATCTTCGCTGGCATACTCATAATCTAACAGTGAGACTGAGTATCATTTCACTCTAGTCCACGTTAGGTAGCACACTCCCACTTGCACCATGCTGCTTTCAAGTGCAACTTGGCAGAGCTTGTCCACAATTTGGGCATGCTCATCTGTACTGATGAAAGTTCAAAGGATGAATGGACTATTTCACACTGGTGGGGGTATGCTCACCTTGGGAGCATTGTCCTGTCCATGCACAATTCATGCAAGGGACTTGCTACTCAATTCTTCCTGTGATGGGCATTGATGGATATCTTGCATGTGAGGTTTTTGACGGTCCAATAACTGAAGAAAGGCATATTGGGTTTCTGTCAGAGACCAGATTCGAGACGAAGGGATGTCTCCATAGCGGAGGGCTTCAGCCTCAGCGACTTCTGCCAAGAGCGCTGTGCCTAGTTGTCATATCCGTGCATACCTGACCCCGACCCGACTACCGGACCCCCACCCTCTTCACCTCCGGAGTCATAACCTACCGCTGCCGTTCCGATACTCATCTCGGACCGAACACCGCCCCTCTCGCCACCCTCCTACTACTCCGCTCCCCCTTCACAACACACCTCCTCCTTACCTCTCCGACCCTATCTCCGTCCGCTCCGATACTCACCTTCGGACCTGACTACTCTTCTTTCCGCCACTCCTTCTCCCTTACCTTTCCCCTCTCTCCTCCCTCTGCTACTCCTCCGCCACCCTTCCGCCAAGTTACGACCTTCCACCGCTGTTCCGTAATTCGCACTCGGACACCGCTCGTACCTTACTCCGAGCCTCGGTCTTAGTCCATTGCATTGGTGACCTCATACTACGTAAACACCATTGCCAATATCCCTCGGACTTTCAACCCCGCCTCCGTAACCTCCATAAGCTCCGCAACCCCCGAGCTTCGCGGATCGCCTTCGGCACCCTCGCCGCTTGTAATGTATTTCTCGCGTTTTCCCCTCATCCCTATTTGGACTACTGCTTCTTCCTATTCTAGCCAGTTAGTCATCATCCCCACTTCCTCTCATCCTCCTGCCCCTCTGGGCCTCGCCCTCCCTACCTCCTTTCGGACGTATCACAGGTCCTGCCTTATGACCTTCGGTACCGCTCCGCTCCTTCTACCCTTTGTTCCCGTTTGGACGTCTTCGTTCCGATTCGGTTACCCTTTGTTCTCCTTGTGCTTTTGCCCCTTCCATTATATATATCGGCGCTTGTACATACTCGTTTTGGTTTAGTCTGAAATCGACCTGAAATGCCCCCTAGAGACTTCCTGCTCACCTACTGTGAAATTAAGGACCAAATGGACAAACAGCAATGGCACAGCGCTCCGCTTGAGTCGCTGAGGCCAAGGTCCCTCCATGCTAAGTCTCCGATTCCACTCCGGAGTCGTCTGTTTCTGCCCGGTTCTAACACTAGTGACACGTCCGTGCCCTAACTTACTGACTGGCAATTAGAACCTAGGGGGGGTAACTCTAGTTGATTTTACTACTGGGGTGTAACCTATGTACAAGTGGGATATATATATAGTTACAGCGGAGACAGGTCCGCAATTGGCGGAGCCGAACGGAGCGGAGCTAACGGGGTTTAAACATTAGCCGACTGAATATTACTGACGAGTCGGTTCGCGGGGTTAGCGGAAAGGCAGGCGATAACCCAGAAACGGAAAGGAGGGATAGGCCTGAAGGTGGGCTCTGCAGGGCAGGCGAGTGTATTGCCCAGCAGAGGCGGGGGTGCGCTAGCGGACGTCGGAGCTGTCCGGAAGTCCTCGGGGCTCCGTACTTAGGGAGGCGTAGGTAATAAATTGAAATGAGGGGGTGGTGACCATCGAGGGGTACCGAGAGGATTGTGGAATACGGGGGCTCCGAGGTTAGTGAGGGAGGAGCGGAGTTAGACCGGAGGGATCGGAGGGACCGGAAGTCGATGGCCGGGGATGGATATGACAGTTTCTATGTGAGCATGTTGTCAGTTTGGCTATTGTTTTTGTCACTGCCCACTGATGCATTAGAGTAATTAGGTGCCAATCATGTGGCCATATCCTGGACCATGGAGTGTCCTCCTCTTAGACAATTGTTCTATCCACCACAGCAATGAGGTCCATTTGCTTATTGAGTTTGAAGCAGGTGTGATATGTCCTTTTTTCTCTGTTCTTTTTGATTCAACATATTTCAGGTGGTTGTTTGTTGTATTTGCCACCATATTTACCCAACTTCAATCCAATTGAGTTGTCATTTTCATTCATCAAGAGCTGGATGTGCTGTCAAAGACTGGATTCAGAATGAGTGAGAATGACTCAGTGTTTCAGAGGGCTGCAGCCTCAGCGACTCAGCCAGGAGCGCTGTAGGCAGGATAACCTACTATACCTTACACTGCCAGTATTTTTGCAGTTTACGTTCCTTAAGGATTCCCCATATGCGATGATCACCTACCAATGCCCATGGTGCATAAAAACCTTTTATTTTCATAGTACAATTGCACATACATAACATGCTGGTACTGAATTGGTCCAGCCCAAAAACTATGCTTGGCACTACTGGCCGCCAAGAGACGATCAAGGGCTCAGAAAATAGAGAAATCATAAATATGGATTCCCCAAATTTCATTCACATTGACCCAGCCATTGTGGAACAATGGCGGTGATGATTTCTCATCTTACCATGAGGTTCCGCACAATGTCGAAAGGCATGTGAGGGTGGTGGTGTGGAAAGTCCCATGTGGCAGAGCTGAGATCCATACTTCAGGAGATCGCGAAATTGGTTTTTGGCCCAAAATGGAAATCACAAGCTGTACCAAAGTAAACAAACAACCAAAATGCACTCTCTAACCCTGTGCATGGGCCAAATTTCACAATTCTCACGCCCACCACTCGGTCAAATCTCAACCATTTGGGACAAATTTGGTATTGGGAGAAAGCTATGAACCTGGGGAATCGAACGGAGAGGTCAGAAAGAGATGCTACAGGTAGGAAGAGGTGGATGAGTGTGGTGTGATGGTGGAAATTGGTGGAGGATGGCAATTATTAGCAGATATGGCCTGCTTATCACTCCTGTCTTTCTTTTATTGAACTTCCATGGTGTCCATAACAACAATCTTTCATTCTTTTCATTTGTTTTTCCACATTATTGCTGTTCCATGTGTTTAAAAGCTCTGTACATGTAGGAATGGAAAAGCGACCCCCCTTTTGACTACAAAGAGACTGTAGTGCTGAGAGATCCAAGTAGAAAAGAAATTCTAAACTTGACTTCTTGAGGATTATAAGGAATCCCTGATGATTGTCCAAAATGGACCAGGGGTACCGCCAGGGATCAGCAATAACCCTGGACCCTATGCCAGCTGCACATATGCACATGGGAAGTATGCCAGCAATTCCCATCTACTCCACTTACCTAAGCCCCAGTGGCCTGGATCATCTCCAGCATTGTTCCGGAACATTCTATGATCATGTGATTCTATCGGCAATCTGTTTGGTTTCCTTATTGCCAGACTCTACATGTATATAGCTGACCCTAAGATGGGGACATACCTTTCCCCTGGCTTTAATCACAACTAGGTTATTGGAGCAACCTGTGTGAGCACGTGTGTCCCCTGACAGGTATGTAATTCTTAATGAGTTTTTGTGATTATTTTTGTTTTGTTAGCACCTGGACTGAACCTAGGACAAGCTTAAGACATCCCAGACTCCCTCCCCATGAATTTGCTTGCATTTAGATCTCTAGCCTGCTTGCAGGGCTGTGCCCAGTAACATGTTGGTGCCCTAATTTACAGACTGGGGAGTCTTCTGGAAAGGGGGAATGATTTTCTAACTAGGGTATCTGGTATCTACAAGTCTAGTATATATAGATACAATGGGAGTCTAGGTGGTGGGCCCATAAATGGCAGGGACTGGGTGGAGCTGACATAATGGGGTCAAGGGTTAGCCAACTGAATATTACTGGCAACTCAGGTTATGGGTTTAACAGATAATAACCCAGAAGTGGAATGGAGGGTGCAGTCCAAAGGTGGACTTGCAGGGTAGGCAACTAAATGGCCCAGTGGGGGTGGGGGTGCACTTGTGGATGTTGGAGCTGTCTGGAGGCCTTCAGGGTTCCATACTTAGGGAGGCATAAGTAATATATTGAAATGGGGGGTGGTGACCATTGGGGGAGTTGGAGGAAATTATGGGATTTGGGGGCTCTGAGGTTGGGGATGGCAGAGTGGAGGCAATCTGGGATGGCCAGAGGTGCTGGAAGGTGGTGATGGGAGATGGATATGACATGTGCTGTCACTATGACCATGCTGAATGCAACTCCCCTGTCCTTCATTTACATGCATGTTCTCAGGTTAGCAGTTCACAGGCACAAGGATGGTATTGTGCATTGAGATATTTTTGAATTTGTTTCAGTGTTCATGTTATAATATGGCCATGAATATCTATATATGTATGTATGAGATTATGACATGGTTCACCACCACTCCTCCTTGTTCATATAAAGACTTGCATTGTCAGTGAATGGATTGAAGAAGTCACCTCAAGTCAGTGGGATTTGCATCCAATACCCTCCTTCCATGACCATCACATAATCTTTGACTCCATCATGTAGCTTGACTTGTTCTTCAATGTACTGGTGCCAGAGCCAATGCAAAGATGCAATCGTGGCCATAATGCACCTGTCTCCACATTTGATGGAGATAGGAACAGGTGTCAGAAATGTATTGACACTGATTGTAGGTACAAGGAGGCTCGCCAAAAGGCAGCCCAGGAGCAAATGGTGGATCAATCTTCACCTCCCCCTCATCTCCCATTTCATCACAGGAACAACCCTCTCCTGCACCCTCTAGGCCATTATCTCCTCTGCCTTCATCCTCACCTCCAGACCTATCAGATTCACAGTGGGATCAAGGGCTCAATGATGAAGATTTGATGAGAGGATTTACATCTGCAGTACTGCCAATGATTGTGCTCTGTTAAAAAAGTTCTGAGAAGAGCTGATGAAGGTTCAAATGGAACACTGTTGTTAGAGACCAGATTGAGACGAAGGATTGTCTCCGTGGTGGAGGGCTTTGGCCTCAGCAACTCAAGCCAGGAGCGCTGTGCCAAGTTACATGTCCGTGGGACACCCGGATGGCTGCGGCTGTCTCCGAGGATGACGTGGCATCTGTCATGTGACTCAAGCCGCATGTACATAAATGTACCTGAGGTGGGAACCGAAGAAGTAACCTTCTTCTCACCTTTTCCACTTCAGGTAAGTTAGTGTAGTTTCCCTTTTCAATAGCAATTCACCTTTTCCACTTCAGTCTGAGTGGCCAGGGACAGCTGTCCCCCATCGGGCCTGCCAGCACGCACGCCCGATCCAACCCCCGCAAGGTCTTCAGTGCCGGGCGCTATACCCGGGCCCCCTCGACCCTGGACACGTCCCTGACATGTACTCCCTTCTGCCATGCGGTGAGCTGGAGCTTGACAGCAGCCGGGGAGACGACTTTGATGACCTTGAAGGGACCTAGCCACTTATGGTCCAGCTTCTTGGTCGGACGGTCGGTCGTATAGTTTTGGGCACTGAGCCAGACTTGGTCGCCTTCCTGGTACTTGGGGGCTGCCTCCCGGCCTCGGTCGTAGTAGCGGGCCATCTCGTCTGCTGCGTGTTCCAGAGCCGCCTTCGCCTCCTCCTGCATCTTCATCATCCTGGATGAGAAAGCATCAGCGGCTTCTACCTCGGACATACGTGTGGGTTCCGTCCCCATCCTGGGGTGCTGCCTGGTGTCAAGCTCGAAGGGGGTTCGATGGGTGGAGGAGTGGACGCGGTTGTTAAACTCTGCCAGTGGGAGCCAGTCCGCCCAGTCGTCCTGGTGGTGGTTGACAAACACCCGGAGATAGGCTTCGATCTCCTGGTTGACCCGTTCCGTTTGTCTGTCAGTCTGGGGGTGGTAGGGTGTTGAAGGGGTTAGTTTGACCCCCAGGAGGTCCACGAGTTCCCTTGAGAAGCGTGAGACGAAGGTGCTTCCCCTATCACTGAGGATCTCTTCGGGGAGCCCGTGGTGCTTCCAGACGTGCTCTAGGAAGAGCCGGGTGATACCAGCTGAGTCCCTAATTTACTTACTGGCAACGAGAACTAAAGGGGGATCAACTCTAGTCGATTTTATCACTGAGGTGTAACCTATGTACAAGTTTAGTATATATAGTTACAGGGAGAGCGGAGCAGAGCTAACGGAGTTAAACATTAGCCAACTGAATATTACCGACAAGTCAGGTTACGGGGTTAGCGGAATGGCAGGCAATAACCCAGAAATGGAAAGGAGGGATAGACCCGAAGGAGGGCTTGCAGGGCAAGCAAGTGAATTGCCCAGCAGAGGCGGGAGTGCGCTAGCAGACGTCGGAGCTGTCCGGAAGCCTTCAGGGCTCCGTACTTAGGGAGGTGTAGGTAATATATTGAAAAGAGGGGGTGGTGACCATCAAGGGAGGTGGAGGTGATTACGGAATACGGGAGCTCCGAGGTTAGTGAAGAAGGAGCGGAGGTGGTCTGGAAGGATCGGAGGCAGTGGAGGTCAATGGCTGTGGGTGGATATGACAACTGTGATGCTTGCCATTTTGACTTGAAAGTCAAGGATGGACATTGTGCAAAGTGCAAAAAGGATGCGATCAAGTATACAGCAGCATATTCCATGGACCCAGGCTGCAAGCCACAGTTCATTGTGGTTCTTTGGAGCTCACACAGATCAAGGAGATGCTGCTTACCCCAATTCATGTTGTCATGCAAGCCCACACTATGTATGGTGGACAGATGAAGTATTCTGGACACATTTGCAACTTTGTTGTCAGGGCACAGACGGTTATCCAGCCAGCCTGGACCCCTATCCGGATAGGTTGAGTACCTGTAAGTCGATATCTGCATGTGATTTGCCATAGTTAGAACGCAGGTTGTATTCAATGCGCTATTTCTGCTATCGCGTCATCCCTTACCCATTATTGCCCCCTTATCCACATGATCTATTTCCCTATCTCATGTTGCTTCTCTATCGGCTACCATGTATTCCCAATGTAGCCGCGCTCGTATGAGTTGCGGGACTTATGTATATAAGGCCTTATTGCCAGCTGGGTTGGCTCCCCAGCTTTTACAACGACTAGTTTCCTGGGGAGATCCTTACATGCGAACTGACACGCAGACTCTGACATTTGTCCATGATACTTCGGAAGTTTTCCAGTTGCTCCCCATCCTTCCTGAGGAGTGCAATGTCATCCAGATCCAATGGGAGGGTCCAGATCATGTCCTTGGTCATGATGTCCAGCATCTTTACCATGTTCGGCACCATGTTGTTCAGCTGTGGTTAGAATGGCTTGTTGTCAGGGGACACCCAGTTATCTGGCCCCCTTTACTCTAAGCGATATCAATGATGTAATCGTTAGCTGAGATTGCATGAGATAATTACGTAGTTAGAATGCAGATATAACTCATTGCGCTATATTCGCTATCACATCACCCCTTACCTGATATTCCCTCATTTCCCGCATCATCTATCTTCCTATCTGATGTTGTACTTCTATTGGTTACCATCTGTTCCCAATGTAGCTGCGCTCTTGTGAGTTAGCAGAGCTCATGTACATAAGGCTCTTATGCCAGCTAGGCTAGCTCCCTAGCTTTGATATCGACTAGTTTCCCAGGGATATCTTTACACCACGAATAGACATGTGGACTCTGACACTTGTTGAGCACCACCCAGCATATCAACATGTCATTATTAGCCAGGAGAATCTGTCCCAACCTCCAGAAAGTGGTAGTGTCCAGCACCACCTACAGTCCATTAGGATCAGTGAAGCAGGTGATGAAGGAGATGATATCTTGGGGCCATCAAATGGAGATGAGACTGATGGAGCAGAGGGGGAGAGGGCACTTTTCACATCAGGATTTGTTCCAAATGTGAATGAGGAGCGAGTCTCTGAGCTCCAAACCTTGTGCATGGCAGCACAGGCAGGACAAGGGCCTATTCTCATGCCACACATTGAGTCCCAGCTGATCAGTGAATGGCATGACAGGCTTTCCCTAGCCTCTTCCCTTCTGGCCAGGCAGACTTTTGCAGTCCCCATCAAAAACCAGTCTCATTCTCTGAACGGGCTTCACACCTCATGCAATATGATGATGGTCACTTTGAAAAACACCCTTGCTTTTGCTATTGGGCATTGAACACAATCATGCACACTCAGGCCAAAAAAGACTCTTCATGGTATCTTACCACTCACCCAGATGAACAACAGTGGACAGTTGAGCAGATAAGGGAAATGGTGGCAGATCTGGGCCTGACCAGCTGAGGGAACTAGCAAAGCATGTCTCCAGATCAGGGGTGAAACTTGCTGGAACTAAACCATTTTGGATGGCATGTCAGAATGAACTCACTGCCATGATGTATCAGCTCCATTCACAACTGCATCAGCTGCAGACCTCCAATGGCCAGACCTCCACCAGCACATGCCACAGTGGGCAGAATCACAGGATGTTGGGGAGCAGGCAGCCTATCAGAAAAGGCAAGAAGACTTGAATGACAATCCTGCCATTGCTGCATACTACTTTGTGAAGAGATGGGAAATTTAGTCCTCCAAAAAAAGTTCCAAATTGTTGATATGTGGTGGCAGTAAGTCAATGAACAATTTACTTGGTACTGTTGTCTGATTTGTATCAAATGCTTAGTTATGAGTGGCAGTTTAGGGGGAGTAGCTATGTCCATGGCTTCATCTGGTTGAGGAATGCATGTAAGGAGTGGTAACCCCACCCTTTATTCATTATCTTATTGTATATTTGTCTCAATTTAAACATGTATAAACAATGTATATACAATAACGTGGGAATTTGGGAAAAGGAACAGAACTCCTTTCCTCCCCATCGTTGATAATTAAAGCTCCATACAGCTCAACTTTATTGACGACCTGAGGATTGAGGAGAACTGGGGTTGGGACCTACACCAACCCCTTACAATGCACCACCTGTGGATGATTTGGACCTCAATGATCAAGAGTCAATCCAGAACTTCATTTCTTTCTGGGATCCAATTGTGTCAACCTGGAATCCTGATATGCATGCCTTTTCCCATCAACATGCATCCTCACTATCCTATACTTTACTAGAAAAGGAACTTGAAGACTCGTCACTATGACAACAACTATCTCAGCAATGATGTCGCTGTTGATGCAGCAAGGTCCATGATGACTCATAGGACCACATCGAATTGCCCATCCAGCTCTGGCCCATCCGGGTCCGCACTGCGTAAACAGATGAGGAACTGATCCCCTCATACCTTCATCAACAACAATGCCATCATTGATTACTCACCTTCATCAACAACAAGGCTGTCGTTGATTAATAACTTCTTACCTTCATCAACAACAATGCTGTCGTTGATTATCTACTTTGTACCTTTCCTCCTTCATCAATGACAATGTCGTCGTTGATTATTCACTTTCCTCTTCATTGACAACAATTCTGCCGTCGACAACCTCAACTTTCAACATTGTCACTATTGATGATGGTATTTAATGACTTATTCTCAATGGTGTTGAAGCCATTTTTCCTTCTTATAATTCCCTGAACTCACAGCGACGAGAAAGTCGCTTCATCGTCAACAACTCTGTCGTCGAGATCTGGGTGCATATGTTCCAGGAGAAACTCTAAGTGTGCTTCACCTACAAACTACTATTATAGCCTCCTGCAATGAGTGTGCCCCCATTTGCATACATTCTTCATATGTAGAACGTCAAATTTAAATTTCTTTAATATGCTTGTTTTCCCCTTGTATATGCTTGTACCCTGTCTGTGATTTAATATCGCAAGGGAGGAGGATGTGAGGCCCCAGCCCATGTCTATATTCTGCCCACAACATCAATTGATGTGTTGTCTGATAATTATGTCGTGATGCTAATTTAGCGTTGCAGAAGCTTCTCTATTTATTTGTGCCAAGAATGTATTAGAATGTATATAAACCCTCGGGGTAGCTGTAAAAGGTGGACCAGCCTTTACTTCTACCCTGTCAATATACAGCAACTAAAAGCGTATACTTAGATGGACCAACTGAGGCCTGAGGCAAATGGGGGAATGGAACATACCGTCCCCAAACAAGTAAGACACCCTTCAGGTATGTAATTCTTAAAGATATTTTTGTTTTTGTTAGCACCCAGACTGAGCCTAGGAGGAACTTAGGACACAGTAGACTCCCTCCCCACGAATTTGCTTGCATTTAGGGGTTAGGTTTCTAGCCTGCTTACTATTCCTTGTGTTTATGGACCCTGTACATGTAGGAATGGAAAAGAGACCTCCCTTTCAACTACAGAGAGACAGTAGTACTGAGAGATCCACCTACAAAAAAAATTCTAAGCTTGACTCCTTGAGTTTTATAAGGAATCCCTGACAATTGTCCAAGGACCAGGGGTACATAATTTCTTGAGTTTTTGTGATTGTTTTGTTTTTGTTAGCACCTGGACCAAACCCAGGACCAACTTAGGACATAGTGGACTCCCCACAAATTTGCTTGCATTTAGGGGGTTAGATTCCTAGCCTGCTTGCAGTGTCAAAAGCTTTTAACAAAGCAAGATAACAAGCACATGGGAGGCTGTAACAGTCATAATATATGGATGACTGTACCTTCCATACAAGGAAATTTCCTTATATGGTACCTTCCAAACATGGAAATTACCCAATTGGGAACCTACCCTATAAGGAAATTTCCATGTATGGAAGGTCATAACAGCCAATCAGAGAGTGAGAAATGGTCACCTGGCACAATTAGTACATATATGAGTTAAAAGTCCCCACTTTGCCACATGTGGCCACATGTCCATTAATTACTCTAACTTGTTGATTCTTCAACCTTCCTACACCCACACAATCTTGGTCCCTTTTTGATCTGTACCTCTGGATCTTGATTCTTTCAGTTTTTTGTTTGGTTGCCTGATCTACTGGTCTCTAGTGGATGCAGATGTATATAAACCCAATGTGTGCTGAGTACTCAGCACAAACTAACACACAAGCCCTGACTGCCATGAGGCAGCAACAAGTACACTGCAAACCATAGCCCAATAAGAGCTATAACATGTGGTTAAGATGGGTGACATCTATGTGAATTGAAAAGAACAACCCACAAGTTGCTTCATGCAAGCAATCAGTGAATATGTCATATCCATACAATCCTGACCTCCGCTCCAGGCTCCTGGAACTCCAAAACTGACTCCAGAGCCCCACTTCCCTTCCATCACCTTCTCCTTGGTGACTCCCAAGAGGTTATCCCACCTCTGGCTCCAACACCACCGTTGGTCTGACCTCAACCTCAACACCTTCCAGACAAGTATGCAACTATGCTCCCAACTCCGGACCTCCACTCTGGATCCTGTTTGCATCTCCATCTCGGAACTCTGGTCTTAGCTCTGACCTCAGACTTTGACCCCACCTCTGCTTATACCCATTGTATTGGTTAGCCAATTCCATTTATTTACCTTTACCAATATTCTGGAGTTTGACTTCCGAGTTCGGACTTTCCAGGCTGACTTCAGACCTTGCAACTATTGCATTGTCCCATTTCAATTCCGCTATTCTCCCTCATTCCTATTTGGGCTGCTGCTTCCTTCTATTCAGTCAGCTAGCCGTTCCTGACTCCCATCCTCCTTCCTTCCCCCTTGGGCCTTGGCCCTTCACTCTTCCTTTGGGAAACACCATTGAGTCAAACCCTTGACCCTCAGTGTTGTTCCTCCTTCCAGCTCCCTTTGTCTCCTTCCAGACTACCCTTGCTCCTTTTGATTCTGGACTCCATACACTAAAGAACTTCTTTGACTCCCTGATGACTGTCCAAGAAGGACCAGGGGTGAGTACTAAGTTTATTAGTATCATGCTCTTGCACTGGGACAGGGTGCAGCCTTACTGGTAGTGAGATTGTTTTTGCCCCCATTCTTTTCCTGTTTTCTGCTGGGTTATATCCCTAGCACACTTACAATGTGACCCAGGGAGGTCACTACCATCCTGCCCACTGTGAATCATACATATTTGATACTCACAGCTGGGTTCTAGGACACCCACCTTACAGATGGCCTATGACACACATAACCCCTGCTTAGGAGCCTTTCAGCAGAAGAGGCCATGTTGACACCTTCAGAAGCTGGTGAGAAGGGAAGTTTGAAGAAGGGGAAAAGGAAAAGCTTGTCTAAAGAAAGAAACATGAAGAAAAGGGCCTATGATGAGCTCCATCAGGATGAAAACATAGAAGATGGTTGCATGCTGCCCTTGAGCAGAGGCAGCATGCAGACACAACAACCCTCATAGCCTCTGCTCAGCTCTCACACCATGATACAGCAGCAAGTGGTCTTTCTGGGCCAAGGAAGAAGAAATTGATGGTATCAATCCAAAACCCTGGAACCCACTACTCTAAAGTGCTAAGCCAATTTCAATTCATGCCCTATGAGTGAATTTATATCCATATAGCAATTTTGAAGGCTCTGACACTTTCCTCTAGTCTGAACCTGAAGGGTCCTACCCTGATCCTAGACAGGGAACAGCAGTTGTTGATGTTAAGGATGTACCCCCTGGCCTTTACTACCACAGATAGGTTTCAAATGGCCCTTCTTCATCAAACCAATGCACTTTTGGCATCTCTACCCATGTTTCTGATGAAGACCAATGCTGGGGCCAGTTCAGCACCATACAATTAGGATACAACAGTGAAAATGGCAACAACAATGAGGTGCAGCACCCCCTCAGGAGACTTCCCTGCTGAGTAGTGCTGCCAAGTACCCATTTCTGACTGCATACCACAAGTGGAACCAGCCTGCTGCAAAAAGTAACTCAGAGGAATTTCAGGGCCTTAGGTAGGGGAGCAAAGCAACTATTGGGCTACTAGTAACACTCTTGACCCAGTGCCCACCTCATGGAAATTGTTCAAAGGTACGAACTACCCTGGTGTGTTTTGCAAGTATACTGAAGTCCAGCAATTTTGGCAAGGCCATCAACAGTCTCCAGCCCAAACAGTTGCATCATTGTTTTTCAGTGTGGCAATCAATGCACCACTCAAGGGAGTTCCTCCCTTTCATGTTTATACCATACCTCACAAAGACCAACATAATGTTGCAGCAGGAATTTGTGCTGTTTACATTTACAGTGCATTCTGACCTTTCTCCTTGGAAGTTTTATCTCAGGCATGTTTCAGGGTTCTTTGCCCATGGAGAGCGTGTGTGGCTAGTGAACATGGAAGGGTCATCTTGGAAATACTGCCCAAGTCCTTTGTGCTGTTTCCTTCAGCACTCATCACCCATTTTAATGTGGATTGAAAAGGTATATGGTTGGGTTATAACCTGTGAGCTAAGCCTGTTGAGCCTTTAATCAGAATTTGACCTGCATTTTGTGATGACTCAAAACTTCAAGGTGCCAACAGGGCTGAACACTGAGTCATTCACAAACATAGGCACAGGTTGAGGGTCTCTAGTTTTTTTCAACCCTGCCATGTTGTGATAACAGGCCATTGTACCCTCAAGAAGCAGGGTCTAGAACAAAAGTGGATTTTGAAGGGGATGGTTACCTTTCCCCCTCATGCCCCCCTTTCTAGAAGGATCATGGTTAGTTGTGTAACTTGGACCCTTTCTTATAAGTTGCTATGTTAACATGCAGGCCTTTTTAGCCCTTCTGCTCAGGCTGCATCAGGCTGCATGCAGAGGTGCTCAACAAGACACTGGGGTGACAGGGGAGCTAATGGTAACATGATACTGACGTGGCAGTATAAGTAGGAGGACTAAACTGTTAGAATGGGCGGATTCAGACGACTCTGGAGTGGAATTGGAGACTTAGCGTGGAAGGACCTCCGCCTCAGCGACTCAGGCGGAGCGCTGTGCCATTGCTGGTTGTCCTAGGGGTCCCTAATTTCAGATCTAGCAGAGGGAAAGTCTCTTGGGGGGAATTCATGTCGATTTCGGACTGAGGTTACAAGTTACTAGGTACATTGTATATAAGGAGGGGTCCGGAATCAAAAGGAACAAGGGTAGGACAAAAGGAGACAAAGGGAGATGGAAAGAGGAACAACACTGAGGGTCAAGTGTTTGACTCAATGGTGTTTCCCAAAGGAGGAATGAAGGGCCAAGGCCCAAGGAGGAAGGAAGGAGGATGGGAGTCGGGAATGGCTAGCTGACTGAATAGAAGGACGCAGCAGCCCAAATAGGAATGAGGGAGAATAGCAGAATTGAAATGGACAATGCAATAGTTGCAAGGTCCGGGGTAAGTCCAGAAAGTCCGAACTCAGAAGTTAAACTCCGGAATATTGGCAAACATAATTAAATGGAATGAGCTAACCAATACAATGGGTATAAGCGGAGGTGGGGTCAAAGTCCGAGGTCGGAGCTAAGACTGGAGGTTCCGGAGGCGAACGGGATTCCAGAGCGGAGGTCCGGAGTCGGGAGCATAGGTTTTGCATACTCGTCTGGAAGGTGTCGAGGTTGGGGTCGGACCCGGAATGTTCCGGAGTTGGACCGAAGGTGGTGTTGGAGCTGGAGGTGGGATAACCTCTTGGAAGTTGGCAAGGAGGAGGTGGCAGAAGGGAAGCAGGACTCTGGAAGTCAGGTTCGGAGTTCCGGGAGCCCAGAGTGGAGGTCGGGATTGTATGGATATGACATAAACATAGCAAATGGAAAGTAGCAGAACAGCAGAACAAGGGGCAAGATAAGGGTAGGGTAATGATATAGATATAGCACTAATATGGGATACAGGTACTACTGTCATGCTGTCATGCCTTGACATCCAATGTCCCATAAAAGCACCAGGATGAGGCCAGGGGGCCTCTGGGTCCAAGGATGGGCCCTGAACCCATCTCTAACAGTGACATGATACCATAGTCTCCTGTGTGCAAATCAAGTGCTATGAGCTCTCAGACCTCATTGTACAGATTTGCTGATGTGCATTTACAAGATCTGTAAGGAATGGGTAGTGGCTTTACTTTATTTTTTGTTGTACCCCTGTATTTACTTTGATCACTGCATATCCTATTTTCTTCCCCCAAATACTACATAGACAAGCAGGACAATATAACAAGAATCACATTCCATGGTGTTTGGGTGAGGCCTGAGTCCCTCTGCAGGAGCTAGAGACCACTAAACCCATGGGTTAAAGGTCTCTAGTAATTAATAGATAGAAAATATAATTGCTTACTATACTCAAGTGGGCCTTGACATCCTATTTCTCCATTCTGATAATTGACTTTTGTTTTAGAACCAGCAGATAGCCAAACCCATGCTTACCCCAATGCAGCACTGGATGGAAAGTGCCCAGAGTACATGTGCTTATGTTATAGATGTTGTGCAAACAACATGGACCATCTTCACTGGCTGACCCAGTACTTGTTGTCAGTGTGGACCAAACTCAACCAGCATATGCCCACCAGCATGTGTGAGAGCATTGAAAGTGAAAAGGCAAAATTATCAATCCAAGGCACAACCTGTTGACTGAGGCTGTGGAGTGGGGTATGGTCTCCAAATGCACCCTCTTTCTCTGGTACTGACATCTTCCAGGGGGCTCTCCTGGTATCCAATACTCAGTGCCAACCTCATGGGTAAGCATGTCAGTACCATTGATGCTGACATTGTGACATTGATCTTCAGTTGCTCAAGGAGTGGTGCCCTGCCCTCCAATTCCATTAGTTTGGAGATTCTAGACCTTATGGGCTCTGTGCACAGTCCTTATCATGTGTTTTGTATATTGAATGTTAACCAATCAATAATCAACCAAAACACCACTGTGAAACTACTTGTTACATCTCATATAAAACTGGCCCCATTTTTGTAACAGGTTTGGCCACTGAAACCATGCAGAGAGAGCCTCCATGTTGGATGAGCATGTTGAGTGTTAGAAAGGTCTTTCTAGACAGAGGGGATGACTCAGTGTGGAGGGGCTGTGGCCTCAGCATCTCAGTGGGAGTGCTGTGCCAAGCTCTAGTGTGTCTAGGTTAATGTCAAGGCATGGGCCAGGGTTTGCTGAGAGCTGTCAGGGCACTACCACAGACTACTGTGACAACCCAATTGAGGGCCAAAGGTGGCAGCCTCACGTGTAAGGCCAGTGTAGGTGCCAATGTGGGAAATTAGTTTTACAAACTTATGAAATAAATGACAAAGAGAAAATTAAGAAATTGGTCAGGTATGAGAAGAATTGAAAATATTGATATGAGGAAAATAGGAAAAAATATAAACCTTTGTCAGTCTTGAAGAGTTGAAGCATAGGTCTGTGGATGGAACATGTTAAAATCTGGAGAATTGAGGGAGAGACAAATTTAACAAGATTGAAACAAGCTTGCAGACAAGACTGACTCAAACATCCTGAGTTTGTGGTGGAAATGGATGAGCTAGACATACAAAACTAAAGAATTCGAGTCCAAGGATAAGGCTAATTTATCCAGAATTAAATGTAGGAAAATGGATGAGTTAATGCCAAAGCAATCTGGAGAACCTCAAAATTAAATCTTGAAAAATTTAGCTCTTCATCAATAATCCTCTGAGTTTACTATTGTTTATACCAACAGAAAGCTACACTTTTAAGCTAACAAATAACCCCATGAGATGTGGCTCAGAGTAAACAAGGGTAACCAAGGTCATGATAGATGTTAGGCAGTGCAATCAACTGATTCCCACACTAAAACTTCCAGAAAGTTCCAGAAGCAGAATGGGATGCTGATTGCTTACACAAGAGGATTACTAGGCTCAATACAAGATTACTCAGCAATGTAAATAGTGTGAAAACCAGAGCCCTCAGGAAAGTATAAAAGACTTCACTTTCTGGTCTGACCCCTCTTCCTTCTTTACTCCTCTCCCCACATGCTCTGGCTCATAGGTCATAAAGGTAGTCCTAATAAAATAAGTTTCATTAGTATTAGTGTGCAGTTCAGATCACACTGGAGGTGATCAACCCTCAGTAGAAAGTTAAGAAGAAGTAGAGAGTGTGATGTTGAGTCAAGGCAGTTAGAGTTGCTCCAAGTTAAAAAGTGACTAGACAGCCGTAAAACAACTGAAAATAGTAGGTCTATAGCATGATTTTTGTGTGAAATAAACAGTCAGACAAGAGAATTGAACCCTGAGAATTATATACACACACAAACACTTATACACAACCAAAATGCTACAGTGGTTGAGTTAAAGTACCAATACTAACATTATACATCTAAAGAAAGAACAGCCTTTTAAGAGCCTGAGTGCTCTTTCCTGAGTTAGGGAAGGTGAGCTGCATGGATGATTCAATCAATGACCAATCATACCCTAAGGCATCATAAATATCTGTCAAGGCCAATCTCTGGGAAATGTCAAACTGGAAACATTTCCTCACCCTTTCTCGCAAGCTGTCTGCATTTTCTTGGGCCTCTGGCAGCTGCTGAGCATGGAGAGCAATCTTGACTTGGTCATTCACCAAGCTATACTGTGATGCACACACAACCAAAAGACCACACATCAACTTGCAGCCATCTAGCATCTCTGCTGGCCAAAATTGGAAGCCATCCAGTTCACTCAGGCCAAGGTTGATCATGCCATCTGCCAAGGAGGGGAGACCAAAGTCACATATCTGAGGGTATTGTTCTAACATTTGGCAATGTTAATCCAGGACCATACCCAAGTTGATCAACATAGATCCAACTCACAGTTGATAAGCAACCATGGAAGATGTTATTTTCATGCAGATCAGATAGCCCAGAGCATATCCCAATTAACTTGAGGAAAATGAGTGACCTGATTCAGCAATGCAGGAATGGAAAAACTCAGATGGTCAGCTTGAGGGTGAGCACTTAAATATGAGGATAGGGATCCTTTCCCACACCAGGAAGATATCAAATCCACTTGGAGTTGGTCTCCTACTGTATGAGTTCTCCACCCATAATGAGAAACAACATGAGCTCACACCAAGCCTCCATCTGATATCTCAATTTCTTATGTGAATTTCAGCTACCATCACAACCCAAGAACAATACTGAACCCTGATGTTGCCATCTCCCTATATGGATTCATGTCTAGTCTACCAAAGCTAGGATATGAAAACCAATATCAACCAGAAGGCTCCCCTGCAGGCTCCATCCTGAATAGGCATGTTCCACATTAAACTTGGATTGTGTCAGGGTCCAATCCTTGTCCAGAGGGTCACTGGGTGAGTTGCTCTCCCAGAAAGTTCCTGTGATCATGGCTGTGATGGTTCTGGCTTGCCCAGAAAATTCCCATGGGTCTGTGTATGCACAACAACAGTGAGGGGAGAAGGGAGGAAAATAGAAAGGGGGAAACTAGAGGGGGAAGGGGTAGCTGAGGCATGTGGAGTCAAGGGCTGTGCCCTGGCAGATGGGAGGAAAGTCAGTTGAATTTTCCTTGAATAGATGGTTTGTTGGACTGAGTTGCTGAGACCCCTTGGAACATCCCCAGATTGTGATATGGAAGGTGGTCAAGGAGAATCTAACACACTCATTAACTGATGTGTCATTGCAAGCCTAGTGTACAGTGCCTCTGTGGCAGTGCATCTGAAAGCCCAAATGTCACTGTACTTGTCACCTCTTGCCAGAGTTGACTATTTCAGGGGAGGAGTAACAAGGTGAAGCATAATTATTTGCTTCTTGTAAGTGAGTGGACTTGTCATGAAGAGTGGAAGACATTCCAAAATCAGCTAACTGTGCAACATGATATGGATCATCTTTTTGAATGGACACAAGGATGTTGTGTTAAAATGTGCTGATATAATAACTCAGTCTCTGGAATGAGAACTGATTGTATTAGCTCTAACCCAATACAATAACTAAGTAGACAAAACATGAGCTATGAAAGAAATAAGACCAAAAGGAAACTAACCTCAGTCTCCAGAATGACAACTGTGGGAAAAAGAATAATTCAATAGAATTAAATGACTATACAGTAGCCATGTAAGTGTGCATGACTTGCACAGCCTCTTTGGATATTTCTGAAAAGGGTTGCACACTCATGCCTCATGGCACAATATGCACTGTGCTCCAACATGTTGGACTACAACTTGATGTGTGTGGGCTGTAATCCTGACAATCAAGGTCACCACAGTAAACCATACAGGCCTTAAATTGGCTTGCACAACCCCCTGCTTATGAAGGTATTGTTAGAGACTGGAGCGAGATGAAGGAGTTGTCTCCATGGTGGAGGGCTTCAGCCTCAGTGACTCAGACCAGGAGCGCTGTGCCAAGTTACACTTCCATGCCCTAATTTATTTACTGGCAATGAGAACTAAAAAGGGGGGTCAATTTTATCACTGGAGTGTAACCTATCTACAAGTTAAGTATATGTTAGAATGGGCGGATTTGGATGACTCCAGAGTGGAATTGGAGACTTAGCGTGGAAGGACCTCAGCCTCAGCAACTCAGGCGGAGCGCTGTGCCATTGCTGGTTGTCCTGGGGGTCCCTAATTTCGGATCTAGCAGAGGGAAAGTCTCTTGGGGGCATTTCAGGTTGATTTCGGACTGAGGTTACAAGTTACTAGGTACATTGTATATGAGGGGTCCGGAATCAAAAGGAACAAGGGTAGGACGAAAGGAGACAAAGGGAGATGGAAAGAGGAACAACACCGAGGGTCAAGTGTTTGACTCAATGGTGTTTCCCAAAGGAGGAGTGAAGGGCCAAGGCCCAAGGAGGATGGAAGGAGGATGGGAGTGGGGAATGGCCAGCTGACTGAATAGAAAGGAAGCAGCAGCCCAAATAGGAATGAGGGAGAATAGTGGAATTGAATGGAGCAATGCAATAGCTGCAAGGTCCGACGTAAGTCTGGAAAGTCCGAACTCGGAAGTTAAACTCCGGAATATTGGCAAAGGTAATTAAATGGAATGAGCTAACCAATACAATGGGTATAAGTGGAGGTGGGGTCAAAGTCTGAGGTCGGAGCTAAGACCGGAGGTTCCGGAGATGGAGACGCAACCGGGATTCCGGAGCGGAGGTCCAGAGTCGGGAGCATAGGTGTTGCATGCTTGTCTGGAAGGTGTCGAGGATGAGGTCGGACCCGGAATGTTCTGGAGTCGGACCGAAGAGCCAGAGGTGGGATAACCTCTTGGAAGTCGGCAAGGAGGAGGTGGCAGAAGGGAAGGACTCTGGAAGTCAGGTTTGGAGTTCCAGGAGCCCAGAGCGGAGGTCGGGATTGCACGGATATGACAGTATATATAGTTACAGCAAGGTGGTCCCATGAATGGCAGGACCGAGCAGAGCAGAGCTAACGGAGTTAAACATTAGCCGACTGAATATTACCGACGAGTCAGGTTATGGAGTTAGTGGAATGGCAGGTGATAACCCAGAAATGGAAAGGAGGGATAGGCCTGATGGTAGACTTGCAGGGCAAGCAAGTGAATTGCCCAGTGGGGGCAGGAGTGCATCAGCAAACCTGGATGCGGAGGCCTGAGAGCTCATAGAGCTCATAGAGCTATATTTGCACACAGGGGACTATTATCTATATGAGCTCCCTGAGTGTTTAATTTACCCGATATTAAAATTTAAATTTAAAAGCATTGACTATGGCATCATGTGACTAGCCATAGCCAAGTCCCTACCATACAAGGGACTGAACAAACTCAGCTTAACTTTCAGCACCAATGAGGCACCACACACCAAGGGTATGTAGCCCAATCAATATATAGACCAAATTTAGGGATATAAATGCAGTTAATCTGAAATTACTTAGGGAAAATGAGTGGGAAAGAAATGGGGGGGAAATGGGGAAATTTGGAGGGGGGGAGGGGGGGAATTGGGGGGGAATTGGGGGGGAATTGGGGGGGAATGAGGGGAAAATTGAAGGGGGGAAATGAGGGGGAAAATGAGGGGAAAATGGAGGGGGGGAATGGGGTGACATTTGGAGGGGCAATGAGGGGGAAATGAGGGGAAAATTGAAGGGGGGATGGGGGGGAATTGAGGAGGGAATTGGGGGGAATGAGGGGGGGGATGAAGGGGAAAATGGGAGGAAAATGAGGGGGAACTGGGGGGTTTCTAAAAACTTGAAAAAAAGTCAGGGAAAATTAAGGAAAATTCAGAAAATGGGGGACTTTCTAAAAAAGGAGAATGTCCAAAAAATCAGGGGGAAAATCAGAAATTTTGGGATAAGTTAGGGAGAGATATTTCAGGAAATTAGGAATAATTGGAAAAAAAAATTAATTCACTTTTTTGATAATTCAATGTGCATTGGAAAGTGCCAAAGTGGGGCAATGTAGCAATGTATGTTTCAGTGTTAGAAAAGTCTCCCACCATGTTTTGGTGAGTGTCAGGGCACAGCCCCTCACTATTCCACAATCCTGCATGCATGCAGACCCATGGGAAAGTTCTGGGCAAGTTACTCACCCAGAAACCATCACAGCCACAACTGTGGGAACTTTCTGGGTGAGCAGCTCACCCAGAATCTTCCCATGGGGGGGTGCCATTTATGGAAAGTCAGCAAAGAGCCAAAAACTGTATAGTTCCTGGCTCCCATTTGTAGCAGCTTCACAGGAGGTTGAGAAGGTTACCCTTCTTCTCAACTCATTTCCTGTGAAGGCTGGGGCTAGCCCCCTCAGTGAGTTTGAGGATCTCAGACTGGGACTAGATACCCCAGTGACTAGGAGGATCCCCCTAGGCCCATCACGGAACAAGGGCCAGGCCCTGACAGTGAGCCAAATAACCATGGCTTTTTGACCATGGGAAATTTGGTGTCAAAGGCTTGGATGATATCTGAAGAATACATCAGCTTTTTGTTTGCTTTATTGGGTGGTATTTTCAATTTACTTCATTTGGAACACTTTGTTAAAACTGATTTATACCCTACATAACATGCATGGTTACATTGCCACACTTTGGTGCTTTCCAATTCACATAGAATCATCAGAATTGGTTGAGTTTTGAGCAAGAAATGAGATGAAAGATAAAGTGCAAATTTTTGAATTTCAGAGTTTTCCTCAAATTTTGTAAATAGCAATAAAAAAATAAGGTGCTGATTTTAGTAAACACAAAAGGTATATGAGCTCTATGAGCCCACTGAGCTCATAGAGCTTTCAGAGCAATGACAATGGCCATTTTACACACATATATATCCATATTATCTTTGCACTACTGGTGCCCCAATAACTAAGCAGATTTCATGGAGATATGAAGACCATCCATGATTTAAAAACAAAAAGCTCTATGAGCTCATATCATAGAGTGTTCAAGTAATGATGCTGGCCATTTAATATGCATTTCCAAAAATGTATATACATATTATCTTTGCACTTCTGCATCCTTAGGAGAATAAAATCATTCAAACATTTAATTTTCTCCACCCAATGTGTAGAGGGTGCACAGCAAAAAGACTCAATTTGCTCACAGAGCTCTGAGAGCTCTGAGAGCTCCAAGAGCTCCTACCAAGTTTGCTGATGTGCGCTAGCAGACATTGGAGCTGTCTGGAAGCCTTTGGGGCTCCATACTTAGGGAGGTGTTGTAGGCGGGATAATTGCCCACGCACAGAGCTGGCTCAGATACCCATTTCCACAATTAAAAAACCACCTTTTGCGACAACTCGATACGAATTTGGTATCCAAAAATAATGCTAATTCGTACGATTCCAACGATATCAAGAACGTCCCAAATGGTGGAGAGTTGATGGAGTTCTGCATTGGACAGGTTAGGCATGGCAGGTCACGAGTATGTGTGGGCATGGGAATCTCAAGCGGCAACCCAGAATTCCAGCCTCACTCATTCCCACAGCATCTAATAAATTGGTAAAAATGCCTATTGGTTGCGTGAGAGTTATCTCTGGCTTCATTTCCAATTTTGGTTCTTAATTCCGTAAATCCGTTGAGAAATCGCTTATTTTCTTTTATTTTCATATTTTGCCATCATTTCAGTTATTGATTGATATTCTTTTATTGTTACTGTTACCCTTTTTATTATTTCGCCTAATAAGGTACCCAGGTGCATTCACCATCAATTATTTCTAAAAATAATTATTTCTTATAATCCTGTACATACCGGATTTTTGAATTGAAGTTCTCCCCTCCCCAATTTCTCTAAGGTGCTAGGACGCACTAGAGTTGGAGTGAGTGAGTGGAATTCCAACAGTAGGAATAAGGGCAACAATCTAGCCTGCAATGAGTGGGTAGTGGATTTGTTGAGCCCGGACCTTGCGGAAATCCTGGAGAACCCACCATGGAGTTTAAGGATCGAGAGTATAGCAAAGTCTCGTCAAGGAGTAGGAGTTTTGGAGAGTTTGGCCCCACAAGCTTAGTTGGCATAGAGAGCTGCGAGCCCTTTTGCAGCGTAGGTAATATATTGAATTGGAGGGGTGGTGGCCATTGGGGGGGTCGGAGGTGATTGCAGAAACCAGAGGCTCTGAGGTTAGTGGCGGAGGAGTGGAGGTAGTCAAGGGTGATGGCCATGGATGGATATGACAGGTATGCTAATCCTTTGGCAATATCACATGCCTCATAAATAGATGAAGTTGTCTGTCTGCTCCCCTGTCAATGAACTTACTAAGTGGAGTTGCTTTGCTTCTGGGTGACTGTCAGGGCACTGGGTTAACAGCTGAGATCCAAGAGACTCCATATTGGAGAGGAGTCAGGTAGGGTTAAATAGGCAGCAACAAGGGTATACAATAGACACTATGAACATATCTTGCACACCTGGGCACCAATGAGAGTGAGAGAAGAAGGTTACCCTCCACCTTGCTGCCAGGTGGTAAATAGATCAATTATGTGGGAATAACCAGGGATTGGGGATACAAGATATGGAAAGCAGTGATCTGGCAGATATGCTGACATACAACAATGACATAAAATGGAAGTCACTGACACATACATGATAACTGGGTCCACACAAGTGGGAAACGGGAAAATGAAAGGGATAAATGGAAGAGGACAGCGGTACTCTGACATAAATAGTTATCAATGTGTCCACCATCACACCAGGCAGAAACCAGGCCAACATTGCCCAATGGTCCATCCACCATCCATTCATAAAACTCTACAATATAAGCATTATGTAAACATTACCACACTTTCACCTCCCTTCCAAGTCACTTCACAGTGCATTATACACATGATGTAAATTGCCAATATTGCTGTCAAGAGGGATCCCCTTACCCTTCATCAGCAACCTGGTATGGACCTCTCAGAGCTCTGAGAGCAAATTGAGTCCTCATGCTGTGGACCCCCTACACATAAATTAAATATATATATATGATTTTGGAAATGCATGTAAAATAGCCACAATCATTACCCCAAAAGCTCTATGAGCCCTATGGGCTCAGTGGGCTCATAGACCCCATATACCTTTTGAATTTACTCAAATCAGCACCTTGTTTATTGCTATTTACAAAATTTGAGGAAAATTCAAGATTCAAAAATTTGCACTTTATCTTTCATCTCATTTAGGGTATAAAAAGGGTCTCAAATGGAATAAATTTCAACAAACAAAAAGCTGATGTATTTTTCAAATATGTGTCATCCATACTGCTAGACAGATGGACACTGAAAGAGAGCAAGCAGCTCTTGATGCTGACTAAGCTTGTGGGGGCACAACTCTCCAAACTCCTACTTCCTCTGCTAGACTTGACTATACTCTTGATCCTTAACTCCAGTGTGGGTTCTCCAGTGTTGGATTCCTGGGCCTCTCTCACTCACTCAGATGCATCCTAGTGCCTTAGAGAAATTGGGAGAGGGGAGAACTTCTTTTCAAAATCTGGTATGTACAGGATTATATCTAAAGATGATTTTTAGTGGGGGATGTTGGTTCTATATGGCTCCTGCACTGTATTGAACAAAAGAACTGAAAGGATATCAGTGACAATAAAAGAATATCCATCAATTTCTGAAAATAATGGCAAAAATATAAAGATATAAAGAAAATAGGTGATTTCTTGGCAAATTCATGTAATTAAGAGCTGAAATTGGAAATATAGCTGGAGGTAATTATTATGCAGCCCATGAGCATTTTTACCAACTTATTTGATGCCCTGGGAATGAGTGAGGTGTCAGGGCATACACCCTGACCTAGCCCACACCTGCATCCATACCTGCACTTGCACCCGCTGAGCTGGATCACCTTATGTAACCAGTTTCCTATGTCCAATAACGATATTAGAGTTTGTGCTGATTTGCATACTGACCGTGTTTTGGTTGCCAAATATATAATTGTTCACTGTCTAAACAACAATAAACACCCCCCAACGATCTCACCTGATGTATAGATCGTCTATGGATAAAATTTTATATTGCCTTTACTATAATGTCTAGTCAATATTACACCTAGATATACCACTTTTCAGTAGGATGTGATTTTCCTGATAATTTACTGAAGAAAAACTACTACGGTTTGAGACGATAGATCGCAGCACCAGACTTTCTCAATAACACGTGCATAAACATCATCCCAAATTAAAATTTTACTATAAAATATGCCCAAAAAACAATTTTCTAGAGAGTTTCAGAAAATGGGGGGTGGCCAATGTTTTGAAAAAAAAAAAGTTGGAATTTATGAAAGAGTGACATGGGAGACAATGGCAGAGATCAGGTTGGACACATTATTTCTAACTAAGAGTCATATACTCATTTTAATGAATCTGTGTGACTTGTATTTCTGCACAGCATATTCTGCCTGTGCCCCACTTAACCCATTCCTTGTTAGGGTTTAGTAAACAAATTTTCAGAAATATCATTCAACGTACTCATAAGCATCCATATATCACCAAGTTTTCCGGAAGAAATGGCATGTTGTTGTCATATCCATACAATCCTGACCTCCGCTCCGGGCTCCCGGAACTCCGAACTCCGACTTCTGGAGTCCTACTTCCCTTCCGTCACCTCCTCCTTGCCGACTTCCAAGAGGTTATCCCACCTCCGGCTCCAACACCACCTTCGGTCCGACTCCGGAACATTCCGGGTCCGACCCCAACCTCGACACCTTCCAGATGAGTACGCAAACCCTATGCTCCCGACTCCGGACCTCCGCTCCGGTATCCCATTCACGTCTCGTCTCCGGAACCTCCGGTCTTAGCTCCGACCTCGGACTTTGACCCCACCTCCGCTTATACCCATTGTATTGGTTAGCTCATTCCATTTAATTACCTTTGCCAATATTCCGGAGTTTAACCTCCGAGTTCGGACTTTCCGGACTTACTCTGGACCTTGCAACTATTGCATTGTCCATTTCAATTCCGCTATTCTCCCTCATTCCTATTTGGGCTGCTGCTTCCTTCTATTCAGTCAGCTAGCCATTCCCGACTCCCATCCTCCTTCCTTCCTCCTTGGGCCTTGGCCCTTCATTCCTCCTTTGGGAAACACCATTGAGTCAAACACTTGACCCTCGGTGTTGTTCCTCTTTTCATCTCCCTTTGTCTCCTTTTGTCCTACCCTTGTTCCTTTTGATTCCGGACCCCTCCTTATATACAATGTACCTAGTAACTTGTAACCTCAGTCCGAAATCGACATGAATTCCCCCAAGAGACTTTCCCTCTGCTAGATCCGAAATTAGGGACCCCTAGGACAACCAGCAATGGCACAGCGCTCCGCCTGAGTCGCTGAGGCCAAGGTCCTTCCATGCTAAGTCTCCAATTCCATTCCGGAGTCGTCCGTTTCCGCCCGTTCTAACAGTTGTGACAAGATCGCATGTATCCAAACAGGCAGGGACAAGCTGCTTTGCTGTTTGAAACTTGCCATCTGAAGCAGCCCAGTAACCTATGATATAAGCAACATGTTAGATTCAAGCCAGAACATAGTGTGATAAGAATGCGCACGATATTTTGCATACCCCCATACCAATTCTATCAGATTGAGTTCACAATGAAACTTTGGAAGGAAGAGGCAAAGGTGACCACGTTCCTCCACACAGTGCTGAATGAGTGGCTTCTCATTTTGAAAATCAGACTGGCAAGAAAGCACACAGGTCATACAGCACCAGTCTGATGTCACTATCGGATCATGAAGTGCAGAGTCCAGCATTCCTGAGGACTCTTCTTCTTGGCCAGCTGCCTCAGCTGCAGCCAATCATGCAGCTGCATCTTTGGCAGCTTGTGACATTCTGCAATGTTCACATATGCCAATGGGCTTTCCTTTTGGAGAGTTCTTGCACAGGATGTCCCACACAACCCCGCGTTCTGTCATATCCATCCCCGGCCATCGACTTCCACTCCCTCCGATCCCTCCAGTCTACCTCCACTCCTTCACTAACCTCGGAGCTCCCATATTCCGTAAATCACCTCAGTACCTCTCAATGGTCACCACCCCCTCTTTTCAATTTATTACCTACACCTCCCTAAGTATGGAGCCCCGAAGGCTTCCGGACAGCTCCGACGTCCGCTAGCGCACTCCCACCTCCGCTGGGCAATACACTCGCTTGCCCTGCAAGCCTACCTTCGGGCCTATCCCTCCTTTCCATTTCTGGGTTATCGCCTACCATTCCGCTAACCCCGTAACCCGACTCGTCAGTAATATTCAATCGGCTAATGTCTAACCCTGTTAGCTCTGCTCCGCTCGGCTCCGCCATTTGCGGGCCTGCTCTCGTTGTAACCATATATATACTCCACTTGTACATAGGTTACACCTCAGTAATAAAATCGACTAGAGTTTACCCCTTTCAGTTCTGGTTGCCAGTTTAGTAAGTTAGGGCACGGACGTGTTACTTGGCACAGCGCTCCTGGCACAAGTCGCTGAGGCTGAAGCCCTCCATCATGGAGACACTCCCTTGTCTCAACCTGGTCTCTGACACGTTCTTTTAATACAGCCCTCATTCCTTTGGGCTTGCCACAGAGCTCCTCGGGGATGCTTCCATCATCAGGGTACACCATGAGCTGTACTTGGCCATGAGGGTCTGGACATCCGGGGTGGGGGGGAGGGTTGTCAATGGGGATTACTGTTGGGTGCATCTTCATCTGTTTCCCACCTGGATTGATATTCATGTTATTGACATTCAGTGCATTCAGAGCAAAACCCTCATGATTTGATGAACAGTCAAATATCCAAACCCCAATGCAGTTGGGGAATTTGAATTCAAAAATATCTAATGTGTCCTCAAGCTGTTCTTGATCTCAGCTCTGTCCAATGCATTGTGTGAATTATAAACATACCTGTTTGACAAGCTGAGAGCCATCCCACCATGCATCGTGTCCTTTTCCAGGATATGTGATGACCCATGCATTTGAGTTCACTCTTGCCTCTGGTGGGTGTTCCAAGTTCCTTTTCTCCTCTTCTTCAGTCAGTGCCAATCTGTCATATCCATACAATCCCGACCTCCGCTCCGGGCTCCCGGAACTCCGAACTCCGACTTCCGGAGCCCTACTTCCCTTCTGTCACCTTCTCCTTGCCGACTCCCAAGAGGTTATCCCACCTCCGGCTCGGACACCACCTTCGGTCCGACTCCGGAACATTCCGGGTCCGACCCCAACCTCGACACCTTCCAGATGAGTACGCAAAACCTATGCTCCCGACTCCGGACCTCTGCTCCGGTATCCCGTTCACGTCTCGTCTCCGGAACCTCCGGTCTTAGCTCCGACCTCGGACTTTGACCCCACCTCCGCTTATACCCATTGTATTGGTTAGCCCATTCCATTTAATTACCTTTGCCAATATTCCGGAGTTTAACCTCCGAGTTCGGACTTTCCGGACTTACTCCGGACCTTGCAACTATTGCATTGTCCATTTCAATTCTGCTATTCTCCCTCATTCCTATTTGGGCTGCTGCTTCCTTTCTATTCAGTCAGCTAGCCATTCCCGACTCCCATCCTCCTTCCTTCCTTCTTGGGTCTTGGCCCTTCATTCCTCCTTTGGGAAACACCATTGAGTCAAACACTTGACCCTTGGTGTTGTTCCTCTTTCCATCTCCCTTTGTCTCCTTTTGTCCTACCCTTGTTCCTTTTGATTCCGGACCCCTCCTTATATACAATGTACCTAGTAACTTGTAACCTCAGTCCGAAATCAACTGGAATTCCCCCCCAAGAGACTTTCCCTCTGCTAGATCCGAAATTAGGGACCCCCAGGACAACCAGCAATGGCACAGCGCTCCACTTGAGTCGCTGAGGCCGAGGTCCTTCCATGCTAAGTCTCCGATTCCATTCCGGAGTCGTCCGAATCCGCATATTCTAACACAATCAACCCTTTTCAGTTATAAAATCGGAAACATGTATGGCACATCCATTCCACTTCTTCCAGAGTGGCTGCTGACCATCTTTGATCCATACATGTCGTCGATACTCATTGACATGAAATATACTTTCATCTTGATATACTGGTATATGTTCTTTCCCTGGGCAGGCCCACACCACGGATTCCATGTTGGGGCCATTATATTGAATAAATCTGAAATATTCAACATTCAATTGTGTCAGGGATTTGAAATCGTTTTCTTCCACTCACTGCCCAACACCCTTCTCACAGGACATTGCATCAATAAAAGTTTTGTGGTATGCAAGGACATCTGGACGTTCATGTCCATCAGTATTGTTAGAACGGGCAGATTTGGACGACTCCGGAGTGGAATCGGAGACTTAGCATGGAAGGACCTTGGCCTCAGCAACTCAGGTGGAGCGCTGTGCCATTGCTGGTTGTCCTGGGGGTCCCTAATTTCGCATCTAGCAGAGGGGAAGTCTCTTGGGGGAATTCAAGTCGATTTCGGACTGAGGTTACAAGTTACTATGTACATTGTATATAAGGAGGGGTCCGGAATCAAAAGGAACAAGGGTAGGACGAAAGGAGACAAAGGGAGATGGAAAGAGTAACAACACCGAGGGTCAAGGGTTTGACTCAATGGTGTTTCTCAAAGGAGGGATGAAGGGCCAAGGCCCAAGGCAGAAGGAAGGAGGATGGGAGTGGGGAATGGCCAGCTGACTGAATAGAAAGGAAGTAGCAGCCAAAATAGGAATGAGGGAGTATAGCGGAATTGAATGGAGCAATGCAATAGTTGCAAGGTCCGACATAAGTCTGGAAAGTCCGAACTTGGAAGTTAAACTCCGGAATATTGGCAAAGGTAATTAAATGGAATGAGCTAACCAATACAATGGGTATAAGTGGAGGTGGGGTCAAAGTCCGAGGTCAGAGCTAAGACCGGAGGTTCCGGAGTCAGGAGCATAGGTGTTGCGCACTTGTCTGGAAGGTGTTGAGGTTGAGGTCGGACCCGGGATGTTCCAGAGTTGGACCAAAGGTGGTGTCGGAGCTGGAGGTGGGATAACCTCTTGGGAGTCAGCAAGGAGAAGGTGACGGAAGGGAAGTAGGGCTCCAGAATCAGTTTTGGAGTTCCGGGAGCCCGGAGCGGAGGTTGGGATTGTATGGATATGACAAGTATATACACCCTTTTTTGACTCAGTGCTTCGGAATCCAAGCTTCCATAACCAGCGTCGCTCTGTGATTCTGTCCGGTCTCAAACTGGGGATGAGGATTTCATTAACATGTTTGGTAAGAAGGTGCGGAGTTATCTGACAAAATACCATTATTGTTAACTCTGGTAATGGGTTTCAGTACAATGAACTCACTTCTCCAAGCTTTTGTTCTGCCAGATAACGTCGAACACCCAAAACAACAGCCTCATTATCAAGAAAGCTCCCTGCCCCTATTTTCTTAAGTTTTGCCCTCTCAGGGAGTCGCCAATACTTCTGGATGTAAGGGATTGCTTCTCAAATCTTGCGTGCAAAAAATGGCCCTTTCCCCATGCGTGCCGCTATTGCCAGACTTGCAGTCTTTGCCGGCTGCTTCCTTCATCGTGCTCCAGTGTTTTTCCAAATTTGACACAGCTTCTCATATGAGATAATTGCAGTGGGCATCATGATGCTCTTTAAGGTCTTCTTTGTTGGGACCTTTGTCATGTGTTTCAGTAACTTGGTTGCAATAGCCAAAATGTCTTCATCTGGCTCATCTTCCATTAAAAACCCTTCAACAGACTCTATCACATTCTCTGTATTATTGACACATTGGTCTGGAATGGTTGCTTCCTCTGGCTCTGGAGCATCTGTGACATTTGCTGTGCCGATTGGCGCATATTCTGCATCAAAGTCTTCATCGCTGCTGATCTCTGTTGTCTGACATGGAGGTTATCATACTGCTCTTATTGTTAGTTGATCCGACATACATCTGGTTCTTCAATTGCAGATAAATCCAATGTATCGATCCCCTTGATGATTTTCTCCAACTTTTCCTCAAATTTGCATGCTTGAAGTTTGCGAGTTTCCTCCTGGGCATTCTTGCTGTCAGTATCTCCATGATTTCGCTTTGGCCAGGGAAATTTATTATCAGTATGTGCTCATTTTTGCACAGTTCACAGAGAAGCTTAACTGACGGCCTTTGGGCAAAGGCCTCAAATACATCACGGTTGCATTGGCAGCAGCTTCTTCAAGCTCTCTCTTGCACTGCCTTCTGTGACACTCTGATCGCTTGGACCTCCCAGTGGGAGGTGCACGGCCAGGGAACTTGGCCTATGGATATGTCAGTTTAATCAACAAAGTGCCCAACCCCACTTACATCCCAGATGCGTTCTTCAAGAGTTGATTGACTCTCTGGTCCCATGAAGATGTTGTAAAATCTCTCCAAGCTCTTGGCCGCATCTTCTTCCTGGAAATCATCAGTGGAATGGTTGCTGTTTGCTTCAGTTGCGGAGTCTGAGGTGTATTGATAATCGGAATCGGAGTCAGGAGTGACATCTTCAAGTCTAATGCGTTTCCCAAAGACCCTGGATCCATTTTTTAGCTGCTCCTTCACCTGTTGCTGGCGCGCATTTTTGGCAGGCATTCTGACTGCGACGTTGGTTTCACACCATGTGATTTCACTGCTGTCCGTGATGCTCAATGTCCAATATCACAATATAAGTCCCACCACCAAAGATGCTTTATTGGCATCATTTACTCACTCCTTCACCTTAAGAACACTCCATATCATGGTATTCTAGGACTTTCCTAATTAGGCAATCAACGTGGCCATCGTGTCGGTCAGAATCTTTTTTCAAAGTTCAATTAAGAAAATATTACTCTGATAAGTCAAAGGGGTGCTAGTAAAGGACCTACTTCCACTAGTTCAAGAGCCAGATAGTGGTGATGTGCGGGCAGTGAAGGCAAAGTTTGTCGGAAGCAAAAATAGGTGCCGGAATTTAGCATCCCACACTATAATAAAATAATTCCATAATAAATGTTACTCAATACAGGAGTGACCAAACTGCTCTTTCTATCGCTTAGAGTGTGTGCTAGTTATCTAGCAGGTTCAGGATCACTCACTTTTCTCCTGTGGTGTGATAACCAAATATTACTGAGAGATTATTCAATTAAGAAGTCCCTCCACCAAATTCTCACTAATTCTCACTATGACACTTTTGTTCAGCTGTGTCTAACTGACCCTAACTCACACTTAGAGTGACGTGTTAGTTTTATATTAGCTAACAACTAATATTTGCTTTTATCTTTTGGAGCAAATGAACCAACCACTGGTGAGGAGAATTAAACTTATATTTCTACCTGAGGTTTGAGAGGGGCCAGAAGCAGTGGCCTTTTATGCTTTTCAGAGGCCTCTCTACTCCCACACCTCGCACTAGTTACATGTGCTACATTTGTATTATAGATAGTTCTAGAATGATATAGGGGCTTGGTGTGAGAGACTGGAATTATTGTCAGAGACTGAAATACTGTCGGAATCTGGAATATTGTCAGAGTCGGGCAGACTGTCAGAAGATGGATGGAAGATGGTTTGGGTTTCTGTCTGAGTTGGGGTCAGAGATTGTGGCAGAGTTCTGTTGGAGCGTGCATGCGCAGATATGCAGGCGGAAATGTGCGGCATGTCCAGAAGCGCTGTTCAAGGTTAGCAGAGTGGGATTGCGGCCTCAGCGACTCAGGTGGAGCGCTGTGCCCTGAGCTTGACATTTGGGGGAGATCCCATATTTACAGACTGACACTTACAGCGGACTTCAAACAAGACTTGCGGGCAGAGTGGACCTGTAGGAGGAGCGCAGACTCCACGAGCACAGACTCAGAGGGGGGGAAGCTGTTAAAAACCCGGGTTATGGGAGAGGGGGATAAATGCGTGAGTCCGAATGCGGGCGGGGCTCAACTAGAGGGGGTCCGAGGGCTCCGGTAGTGAACCGAAGCTTCTCAGGGAGCCCGGTTCTGCTGGATGGTACAAGAGGCTCTAAGAAGGACGTGGCCTCAGCGACTCGGAGGGAGCGCTGTGCCTCCATTACGTCTCAGTTAGTCCTTGTATTTCTTATGTCTGAGGTATCTTGTAGAACGGGAGCGGAATTCACTCAGAGGGACTTTGGGTGGCATTTTAGTCGAGATTAGAACTGAGGAACTACAGGTTCTAATCTACGGGTATTTATAAGGGGGACGGGGAGGACCTAGTCAAAGTCCGAACCGACAAATGGGAAAACACCGAAAGGTACCGAATGATACCAAGAGGTACCGAAAGGTAACGAAAGGTCCCGAACGATATTAGAACGGGGAACCGAGGTGTCGGGCCAAGGAGGGTGGAGTTGAAGGCCAGAAAATGAATGTGGAAGACAAATGGACAAAGGGGGTTAGCCGACTGGATGGTAGTAAAAAGGTAGTCGTGCTAAGAATGGAAGGTGACTAATAAATGATAACGTGAGGGAGATCACCGAAGGATGCGGGTAGCTCCGAAAGCAGAGTTGCATATCCGAAGGATGTTAGGTGACTCAAATAAATGAAATGGGTGGAGGAAGGGTTCAAGGGCATGTCACGGGATATCGGAGGTCCGTCGGGGTATTGGAGCAAATCCGGGATCTCCGAATGTTCCGACTCGGGACTGAGGTTCCGGGATGGGAGTGGCCAAGGTTCGGTGTGCCGCAACCAGACTGGAGCTGAGACAGTCAGGAGGGAAGGTGACTTGGAGAGTGGGGAGGCATGGTGTAGGGGATGGTGAAGTTGTTAGGAAGGTGTGATGTGGTGGGAGTGCGCGGGGTCGGGATTCCGGGATATGACAGAAGCCCCCTTTGCAGAAGGAGGGACTCAGACCAGACAGGGGGGTACTCTAGTTGATTTCAGACTGAGGTCCCCAAAAGTATTTACAAGGTATAAGTAGGTAAGAGAAATCAAAAGAGGGACCGGTCGGTCCAGTGCAGAAATAAGCAGAAATGAGTGGGGACTTGCCAAACTAAACCAAGGATGAGAACCTGGGAAATGGGAGGCAAGGAATGAATAAAGTCAAAGCAGATCAAGTACCAATATTGACAGATTAAATGAATGAATAGGAAAGTGCAATAGCACATGGATCAAGTGCCAATATTGGCAAGTTAAGCAAATGAAATGGGTGAACATAATAGGCACTCGGCAAGGAATGAATGAATGCTGCCGAGTGGCAAAAGGCCAAAGGAAAAGCGGGGTCGGTGTGCGGCACCAACACAAGTCTGCGAAACGGGATGCGGGAATCAGTGCAGCGCTGATAAGTCTGCAACAGAGGGTGGTCCATCAGTGCTGTCACAAATGAGGACAGCATGATGGCCAGCAAAGGTATGGAGGGAAGTGTTGACCTGACTACAGGGTGTGGAGGTCAACCAGGAGTGGCAAGGGTGCAGAGGGTGCAGAGGGTGCAGAGGGTGCAGAGGTGGGCAGGGGTCCGGATGTGGGAGATGCATGGAATATGGAAGATGCAAAATATGCGGAGGATGCGGAGGCAGGGATGTGAGACTGAGTTGTGCTGTAGGCCTAGGAGGAACCAGAGGGACTGGATGCCAGGAGCCCAAAGGCTCAGGAACTGGAAGTGAAGTCAGAATGCCAGCAGGGTCTAGGGTCTGATTGTTGGCAAAGTCTCACTTGATAGGGCAGGGGGCCAGACATCGGATTGAGGGCTGGTTGGATTGGCTTTCAGGTCGGCAGATTCGCCTATCGGCACTGATTCGCTGCTGACGGAGCCCCAGGATTTGTCGGTCATGACACTTGGGCTGTGTAAGCTTAATAATGGACTTAGGACATGACTCAGCAATAAGTAATTCAGTTCTTTGTCTGTCAGGCCGATCTCAGCGGGGTCTTGCAGTGCTAAAGCTATGCTCTACACCGCCTTAATTACAAACGGTTATCTTTAGAAATGACTCAGCTATAAAGGAACTTTCTAGACTGTTCTCTAATTCACCCCCTTCTGTGAAGCTGCATCATTACCAATGTTCTAGAGCTTTCCCAATTAATTAACTGATCCGCAGACTTCTGAATCACTTTATGCTTATGATCCGAGATCCAGATCATCAATCATTCCTTTGTTCCGATTTATTTGAGCTTAAAATCAAAAAGTTTGGATGAATCATGGGAAAATACACAAGATCTGGTTTTTTAGCATTTTCTCCTCTTCTGATGCGATCAAAAAGTGTCCGTCTATGCCGGGGGATACTCTGCCATATGGTATTTGGTCCACCAGACTTCTGGGTGCCAATATATTTCCCTTGAGTCACATAACCTTTTGTAAGAATTAGCAAATAAATATATATGAATTATAAGGTGTTTTGCTGTTTGAGCGATATCTCCATCAGTTTTGAATGAAATAAAACCGTGGAGAAAGTTAAGAAACAGTCCTTTCAGATGGTAGAAAGATTACAGTCAAAAGTTTACTGGTTCCCAAGATATTCACATTTCTTTCCCAATGTTCCTTCTTATTCTGCCGTCTATGTGCTATTTTCTTGTTGTAGGGATATATTCTTTGAATATTATATTTTCCTACACCTATGCCAGGTTCTAGGCATGCTTGTAGTAGCTTAAATCTCATGCTACATGGGTGTGGATAATTATAATGATCCTCTGACCCACAGTAGGCAAGTGTATATACTTGCCTCTTGTTTATACATCATCTCTGACCCACAGTAGGATTGTGCCCTGGATAGGGCTGGCTAGACTTGAGGCTGTGGGCCATAGGGGAGGGTCATGGGGACCCGGGTGTCGTCCCCTGACATGAGGCAGGCTTGCTGCTTGCCTAAATTGAGATTCCCATGCCCACACATGCTTGTGACCCATGCTGTGCCTAACTTCTCCAACACATAACTCCACCAAATCTCCACCAATTGGGATGTTCTTGATATTGAGTTGTTGTGTGAATGAAAAATTCCAAAATGTAAACTGGAGACTCAATGGGAAGGACCTTGGCCACTTGTCCTGGGGTCCTTAATGCAGTGGTCTCAAGGAGGGAAACTCAAGTCAAGGGGGAAATCTCTAGTCGATTTCTGACTGAGGTTACAAGTAATTGTATATAAGGGAGTCACAAGGACAAAGGGAACTGAAAGCAGACAAGGGAGCTGGAAGGGGGAACAACACTGAGGGTCAAGGGTTTGACTCAATGGTGCTTCCCAGAAGGAGGTCAGAAGGGCAAAGGCCCAAAAAGGAAGGGGAGTGGGGAATGGCTAGCTGACTGAATAGAAAAGAGCAGCAGCCCAAATAGGAATGAGGGAAATAAGTAGGATTGAATAGGACAATGCAGTGAGGACTGCAGGGTCCAGAGTAGGTCTGGAAGGTCTGGACTTGGAGGTGAAAGTCCAATTGGCATTAAATGAAATGAGGTAAGCAATACAATGGATTTAAGTGGAGGTGGGGTCAAAGTCCAGAGATGGAGCTAAGACCAGAGGTTCTGGAGACAGAGATGCAAATGGGATTCCAAAAGCAGAGGTCCAGAGTTGGAGGTGGGAACATCACATGCTCATGTTTGTGTCAGGGTTCAGCACCCTGCCGTAGGGTGCCCCAGACTCCCCAACCAATCCCTTCCTTCCATTCCTTCATTGTTGCCTTGTTGTTGCCTTTCCATGTTGTGTATCTGCATGCACGGGATAGCGTGGGAACTTTCTGAGTGAGCAGCTTGCCCAGAATGTTCCCACAGGTCACAGCCACAGTTCTGGGTTACTGGGCACTGCCACCTGGATGTTCCCTCTGGGTCACACTACACAACTCTAGGAGCTGTATAGTTGTGGGCATGTGACCCATTCCTTTATATAGCAACCATGTGGGGAGATGAGACCTTTACCCTTCTTCTCATCTCATGCCCCACATAGGCAAGTGTATATATTTCACTCACTTTTACTATACATCTCATGCCCCGCATAGTGTGAGGACAGGATAGATGGGGGTTGAGGTCAGGGAGCCTCCAAGTCTGAGGCTGGGCCCTGACAGTTTGGGCAGTGTCAAGGATGGGGTCAGACCCAGAATGGACTGGAGTCAGACTGGAGGTGGGTGTCATGACCCGACATATCCAACACTTCCCTCTATGCGTCCTAGTGCCACTTGGCCCGTCCCTCCCGCTATCATCATCATCCGTCCACCCATCCATCCACCCGTCACCCTCATCCGCACTTCCTCCCTCGTGCGCGTACCTTCCAACCTAGGTTGCCCACTTCATTGTTGTCCGCCCCCAGCCAGATGGCTTGCTAGACGGCTGGATGGCCTTTTCTCTTTTGTCCGCTTGCGGACTATTGTTCCTCCTATTGTTCCTTGCTTGCCTTTTGTTGACCAAGTTTGCCGATATTGATTATTTGTTCCTTTCTTCATTCATTAATATCGCGCTTGATCCGCCACTCCTTCCGGGCCGGTCTCATTTAGTTACTTGTGTTTATAACGCGTGTAGGTTACACTGGATGTACCTCAGTTCGTATATCGACTTGGATTCCCCCTCTAACTCTTATCCTCATCGTAAGGCTTCTGTCTGAAATTGGGACACCAACGTAAGAACGAAGCGCAGCGCTCCACCCGAGTCGCTGAAGCTAAAAGTCCCGCCCCTCCGACCTTACGAGCCCGGACGACTTCGCGCGCCTTGCGAGTCACCTGGATACGCTTCTGGCACATTCCTGACAGTGGGATAACCTCCTGGGAGTTGGCAGGGAAGGGGTGATAGAAAGGGAAGGCTCCAGAGTTGGTTTTGGAGTTCCAGAGGCCTGCATTGAAGGTCAGGATTGTATGGATATGATACATCCATCCATACCAAGCCTTTGACACCAATCACAAGCTGAAATAAGCCTCTGGTTATGCAGAATTGTGCCCTTTCCACTTCCAATGCCTTTCCCATGGTCAAAATGCCAAAAAGCCATGGGTATTTGGCTCATCAAAGCATGGTGGGACACATTTTTAAAACTGATCCATACCCCACATGACATACATTGCTACATTGCCCCACTTTGGCACTTTCCAATGCACATTTAATTGTGAAAATTGGTTGAGTTTTGAGTAAGAAAGGAGAAAGTCCCTCATTTTCCCCTGAATTTTCCCTGACTCTTTTCAAGTTTTTAGAATCCCCCCTCAATTTCCCCCATTTCCATCCTCTTTCCCATCCATTTTCCCACATTTTCCCTAAGTAATTTCAACCCTATTTATGTCGCTAAATTTGGTCATTGGGTTGTATGCCCTTGGTGTCCAGTGCCACATCAGAGCTGAAAGTTTAGTAGAGTTTGTTCAGTTGGTGGACTTGAATTTGCCTGTCACATGACCCCATGGTCAAGCTTTTAAATTTTAAATTTTAATACTGGGTGAATTAACCATGAGCTCTCAGAGCTCTCATACCTCCCTGTCAGATTTGCTGATGGATTAGCCCTTCCAGTGTATCTGCTTCCCATGTCCCCCATTATCTGGGATCCAGCCAATAGCCTTGTTACAGTGTTGTGACAGTGACTCAGTTGCCACATCATCTGTGATGAATTTAATCAGATCTCCAGATCTCTCACTGATCAAAGTATGGCTCCATCTCAAAAATGCCAGCAGAACTAGGATCTTCACAACAGGTTGAGAGTCTGATCAGGGGTCACCAGTTCAACCTGATGTTGCCAGAAAAGTGGATCCAGATGAGTCTGGACAAGAAGATAGTGCAGTGTGCTCAGATCACCAAGCAAGCACTGATTGGAGTGAGAGAACTAGAGGTTTATGATGGTGACCAATTGAGAGTTCAACTTGAGGCCAAAATGCCTGGCTGATCCAAAACATCCCAGTGAAGCAGATCACTGAGGATGTTTACTACTATTCAGGCCTGCACCACCTATGACACTGGAATCTAGTTGTTAGGACTTCTTGGATCATAAACAACTAGGGATCAACACTAGCAATTACAAATCCCTTCCCCCAATTCCTTTCACCTGAGCTTGGTCACAGAGCTGCAAATGCCAACCATGGTCACAATATTGATGGCCAACATCAGTCAGTCTTTTGCTTCTAATACCTCAAATAAATAAATTTCAAGCCTTGCATAATAATTAATTCACATAGAATAACATGCCTGAGAAGCTAGTGAAGCTAGTGAACACTTGTGCTAAGAAAGTTAAATGAAGAGAAGGCAAGGTTGAGTGACTGCAGGGGTGAGCATGTCAAGATGGAGACATTAAAGACATGGCCTGCCAACATTTGGGACCTTGTCAAGCATCTTGGTCCATAATATTAACTTTGCATTCAAGTTTAATATCATTGAAGATATTATTGAGTTACAGGAGTGGCTTGGAAATCTTGTTGATTTCATAAAGACACAATTCCATCAGAGGATAAGCTTGCCCCTCCATACCAGCAACTCCTTGCCTGTCAGGGCACATACCCTGACTTAGCCCAGACCCAGACCTGCATCTGGACCCACTTCACTTCCCACAGGTACTTCCCACGCTGCATGCTCCAGTCCCCAGATCCTGTCTTCATGTGACATCCAGGTATCCCCAGAAGTTTTTGCCATATTGGGGCCACTGTGGGAAAGTGAGAAGTTAACCTTCTTCTCACTTTCTTACCCACAGTAGGTTGGGCTGTGGGCCATAGAGAGAGGGGTCATGGGGACCCGGGGATCGTCCCCTGACATTGCCATCAAGAGAGACTCTGACTGGCAGCCACAATTGTAGCCCTCCACCTCATTCTCTCCCAAAACTGATCCCACACCTGGAGTGGCTTCACAGTCAACCACCTTTTCAGGGTAGACCTTGAACTCCACAGCTTCCATAAGTTTATGCTGTCCGTCTGACTAATATGATGTCTGTGATCAGTATCTATGGAGGTACATACATTCAGAGGCAGAATGAGCTCCTTGGTCTGATATTCTCTAATTCCACATCAGATGCTAACTTCCCCTGTAATTAATTCTGTGGGACATTGTTGAAACCCAAAACTGCAAAGTCCTCATCACAGCTCCAGGAGCAATTGGATGCCTTCTGACCCAACTTCATCACTTGATTCATTGATCAGGACCATCATTTCAGCAGGGGTGCCGAAGTGTTTCTATCATGCTTCACCCATAGTAATCATTGTGTAACAGATTTTCCATCCAGAACCACCTCTAGGATGTCCTCACCCCTTCAGATGCCTAGGTTAGTAGCACCTGTGCCAGAAGCCCTTCTGATTATCCAGTTATTGGCTATGATGACATCATGTTCTATTGTGGTCTCCATGGTCAATCTTTAGTTGCCATCTCTAAACATCTTGAGAATAGCTCCCTCAGCTTCAATATCAACTAGGCTTTTGGAGGCAACACTTGCATGATCACATTCACATCTCTGCCAAATGATGAATTGCCATGGTCATCCTCTCCATCCACAATGTCAGCTGCAACTCAGGAAGAAGAATGGGGTTTCTGCTGCTCTATAATGTACTGGACTTGTTGATGGCATCAGGCATTTCACATGAGCCAACCTCCTTTGACTTCATTGTGGCCCTCCACAGGAATACCAGGGTCAATGAGTATATATACATTGAGGCTTCATTTAGCAACTCCAGGGTGTGCCTCCATTGGATGATGAGAGTGGTCACCCTTACATCTTTACAACTCCCTTCATTGAGTACATCAAAAAGGCATTCATCCCTCTGGAGTATGATTTGCTGGATCCACTGCTGCCAGCAGACCACTAAAGAGATTTCAAGTGACATTGTGGATGCATGGAATGAATTTGAATCAGTATGCTCAATCTTTTAGGTGCCATTCAATATGCTAATGAACCACAACAGTCTCTTTACCTTTCTGTTGTATTTCCCCTTGATGAAGGCACAGGACATTTCATTCAAGAATTGGGTTCCTCAAACCAAGTGGCTCTTGATGCCAGAAATTTACACAGGGTCCAAGGTGAGTTCATGTGAACCTAATCATGATCTGTTGGTGTGAATAGTCTTTCAGAACCATACTGATAAGTTGTATCCACTTCCTGAGTAGCTCAAAACCATGATGATTTCATATACAGATGTAAGTGCATTTGTCCATGGAATCTGAAACACTCTTTACCATCTGCTCAAAAAGTCAATGGGTGAGGAGGAGTGTCATATCCCAGACCTTCCATCCTCAATCTGCTTTAACTCCAGATGACTCCCAACAAACTGCTACTTGGTGGGATGTCCCTTCTCATGGGGGAGTCCTCTTGACCATCTGCACTATATGTAAGAAATCATAGGGCAAAGGGGACAAATAGAGATATGCCTCTATGGCAATGCAGAATGGCCAGGAAAATGATGGTGTCAGAGACCAGGTTCGAGACAAAGGAAAGTCTCCATGGCGGAGGGCTTCAGCCTCAGCGACTTATGCCAAGAGCGCTGTGCCTAGTAACACGTCCATGCCCTAACTTACTAACTGGCAACCAGAACTGAAGGGGGGTAACTCTAGTCGATTTTATTACTGAAGTGTAACCTATGTACAAGTTGGATATATATATGGTTACAGCGAAGACGGGTCCACAAATGGCGGAGCCGAACAGAGCGGAGCTAACAGGGTTAAACATTAGCCGACTGAATATTACTGATGAGTCGGGTCGTGGGGTTAACGGAAAGGCGGGCGATAACCCAGAAACAGAAAGGGGGGATAGGCCCGAAGGTGGGCTCTGCAGGGCAGGCGAGTGTATTGCCCAGCGGAGGTGGGAGTGCGCTAGCGGACGTCGGAGCTGTCCAGAAGTCTTCGGGGCTCCGTACTTAGGGAGGTGTAGGTAATAAATTGAAAGGAGGGGGTGGTGACCATCGAGGGGTACCGAGAGGATTGCGGAATACGGGGGCTCCGAGGTTAGTAAAGAAGGAGCGGAGGTAGAACGGAGGGATCGGAGGGACCGGAAGTCGATGGCTGGGAATGGATATGACAGATGGAAAGGAAACACAAATGAAGGCAATGAAAATAATATCCCTCCTAATTGAGCATCCAACAACCTTCCCCTGCCACTCTAATTGACTCTCCTCACTTGTAGCTTTCCAATGGTACTTTATCCAAATCCATCCAGTGGTTCCTGAGATATGCCTGGAATTGGGTGGCTGCTATGTTAATAGGCATGGGAATCAACTGTAGGGCTGGAAATGCACCAAAAAATAGGGAAAGGGTAGAAAGGGTATCTGGGACCATGTATAAGGTGTATCAGGTACAGGGTGTTCATCAGGGTATCAGAATTGTGATTTCTGGGCTGGTTTGTATGGTAGTGGAGACCTACATCATGGAGTGGGCAGGGGCCAGGGAGGAGGCTAGGGTCAAGACTCAGGCTCATGGTCATATATATGGATATATGTTGCTGTGAATGTGTGTAAAATGGCCATTGTCATTGCTCCAAAAGACATCATATACCTTTTGTGTTTACAAAAATCAGCACCTCGTTTATTGCTATTTACAAAATTTGAGGAAAATTCAAAAATTTTCACTTTATCTTTCATCTCATTTCTTGCTCAAAACTCAACCAATTTCAATGATTCTATTGGAAAGCACTGAAGTGTGGCAATGTAACCATGCATGTTATGTAGGGTATAAATCAGTTTTAAAAAAGTGTTCCAAATGAAAAATACTGCCCAAAGGGCAAACAAAAAGCTGATGTATCCTTCCAATATCATCCAAGCCTTTGACACCCAATTTCCCATGGTCAAAAAGCCATGGTTATTTGGCTCACCAAAGCATGGTGGTGTCAGGGCACACCCACCCAACCCAGCTCCACCAGCTCCCACCTGGTTCCACCTCACCTGGTACCCCCTTCTCTATTTCCTGTTCTTCATTTTTCTCATTCTTCCTTCCTGTTCTCCCTTCTTTCTATCTTCTCTTCTATTTCTATTTACATGGATGACCTCTCTCCATATCAATGTACTATTGACCTCCCCATGATGTGTGCACGACATGCCCAGCCCTGGACACCCTGGATGGCTTCATGGTGCAACCCAGTACACATTGCAAGCAGGGAGAATGGGGGAAGGCACACAGGCACAGACCTCTGAACCTAAGCAGACCACCCTCACACACACACACACAGGTAACAAAAGGGGAGGAGCAAAACCGCAGCATTGACAGACTCACTGGCAGACCTTCCTACTAGGTCTGAAACCCAAACTTCTGTCAAAAACCAACTAGACTTCCTGGTGGACCTTCCCTAGGGCCCTGCCTTCTCAACATCACCCTAAACCTAACTGAACTTGTTCACACTCCCAGATGCAGTACTGTTGGTCTGGCACTAAAGTAGGAAGGAGGAGAAGTGTCATATCCATCCCCAGCCATCGACTTCCGATCCCTCTGATCCCTCTGGTCTACTTCCGCTCCTTCTTCACTAACCTTGGAGCTCCCATATTCCGCAATCCCCTCGGTACCCCTCGATGGTCACCACCCCCTCCTTTCAATATATTACCTATGCCTCCCTAAGTATGGAGCCCTGAAGGCTTCCGGACAGCTCCGACGTCCGCTAGCACACTCCCACCTCCACTGGACAATACACTTGCTTGCCCTGCAAAGCCCACCTTCGGGCCTATCCCTCCTTTCCGTTTCTGGGTTATCGCCTGCCTTTCCGTTAACCCCGTAACCCGACTCATCGGTAATATTCAATCGGCTAATGTCTAACCCTGCTAGCTCCGCTCCGCTCGGCTCTGCCATTTGCAGACCTGCCCTCACTGTAACTATATATACTCAACTTGTACATAGGTTACACTTCAGTAATAAAATCGACTAGAGTTTACCCCCTTCAGTTCTGGTTGCCAGTTTAGTAAGTTAGGGCACGGACGTGTTACTTGGCACAGCGCTCCTGGCACAAGTCGCTGAGGCAGAAGCCCTCCGCCACGGAGACACTCCTTCATCTCAACCAGGTCTCTGACAAGAAGATCCCTTTTCATACTAGATACATGCTTGTATATAACCAAAGCTAATGTCCAAGCAATCCGACGGTGTTAGGGATGGACAGAAATGGACAGAACAACATAGAACAAAGAAAACAACAGAAAACATGATAAATATATGGGTGCGGCCTCACAATCGATAGAATTCAACGATTTCCACAACGGCTGCACCATATCTCCCGATGTTGGACTTGTTGGACTCGTCTTGACGGTAGCTTTCCAACGATATCAAGTGTGTCTGGATCGGAGAAGAACTGGGGGAGTTATGGCGAAAATACTGTAAAAGCGGCCCAATATGGAAACTAAGCTGGTCTGAAAAATATCAAAAAATACTGGGAAGATGGGGGAAGTGCAACGGGCTTTGGGGGCTGAGGGATTGTGTGTCAGGTCCCAGGTAATGTCTGTAGACCGTTATATGGTGCTGTTTGGGTACTACCAGCTCATCCCTCCTACAATGTGCATGCAGCATACACCCTTGGGATCCCCCACAGGGACACCTGGGTGACTGCGGCTGTATGCAGGGTGACATGGCAGACCTCATGTGACCCAAGCTGCATGTATATAAACATGGGAACCGAAGAAGTAACCTTCTTCTCACTATTCCCACTTCAGTCTAAGTGGCCAGGGACCATTGTCCTGCATCGGGCCTGTCAGTATGCATCCCTGCTCCACACCCCACAAAGGCCTCAGCACTGGGTGTTACATCCAGGCCCCCTCAACCCCAGATGTGTCCCTGACAGGTGGGAGGCTTTTTTAACACTAAAACATACATTGCTACATTTGTGTTAGAACTTGCGGATTCGGACGACTCCGGAGTGGAATCGGAGACTTAGCATGGAAGGACCTTGGCCTCAGCGACTCAGGTGGAGCGCTGTGCCATTGCTGGTTGTCCTGGGGGTCCCTAATTTCGGATCTAGCAGAGGGGAAGTCTCTTGGGGGAATTCAAGTCGATTTTGGACTGAGGTTACAAGTTACTAGGTACATTGTATATAAGGAGGGGTCCAGAATCAAAAGGAACAAGGGTAAGACGAAAGGAGACAAAGGGAGATGGAAAGAGGAACAACACCGAGGGTCAAGTGTTTGACTCAATGGTGTTTCCCAAAGGAGGAATGAAGGGCCAAGGCCCAAGGAATGAGGGAGAATAGCAGAATTGAATAGGACAATGCAATAGTTGCAAGGTCCGACATAAGTCCAGAAAGTCCGAACTCGGAAGTTAAACTCTGGAATATTGGCAAAGGTAATTAAATGGAATGAGCTAACCAATACAATGGGTATAAGCGGAGGTGGGGTCAAAGTCCGAGGTCGGAGCTAAGACCGGAGGTTCCGGAGACAGAGACGCAAACGGGATTCTGGAGCAGAGGTCTGGAGTCGGGAGCATAGGTGTTGCATACTCGTCTGGAAGGTGTCAAGGTTGGGGTCAGACCCGGAATGTTCCGGAGTCGGACTGAAGGTGGTGTTGGAGCTGGAGGTGGGATAACCTCTTGGGAGTCGGCAAGGAGAAGGTGACGGAAGGGAAGTAGGGCTCCAGAAGTCAGGTTCGGAGTTCCAGGAGCCCAGAGCAGAGGTCGGGATTGTATGGATATGACAATTTGGCACTTTCCAATGCACATTGAATTATCAAAAAAGTGATTTTAATTGTTTTCCGATTATTCCTAATTTCCTGAAATATCGCTCCCTAACTTATCCCAAAATTTCTGATTTTTCCCCTAATTTCCCTGATTTTTTGGGCATTCTCCTTTTTTGGAAAGTCCCCCATTTTCTGAATTTTCCTTAATTTTTCCCTGACTTTTTTTCAAGTTTTTAGAAACCCCCCAGTTCCCCCTCATTTTCCCCCTCATTTTCCCCTTCAATTTTCCCCTCATTTCCCTTCCATTTCCCCCCATCAATTTTCCCCCCATTTTCCCCCTCATTTCCCCCCCATTCCCCCATCCCATTCCCTGTCATATCCATCCACAGTCACCACCTTCCATCACCTCCAGCCATCCCGGATTGCCTCTGCTCCTTCATCTCCAACCTCGGAGCCTCTGGGTTCTGCAATCCCCTCCAACTCCCCCACTCATTTCAATATATTACCTACACCTCCCTAAGTACAGAACTCCAAAGGCCTCCAGACAGCTCCAACATCTGCAAGTGCACCCACCTCTGCTGGGTAATTTAGTTGCCTGCCCTGCAAGTCTACCTTCAGACTGATCCCTCCATTCCACTTCTGGGTCATAACCTGCCAATCCGTTAAACCCCATAACCTGAGTTGTCAGTATTATTCAGTTGGCTAACCTGTAACTCCGTTAGGTCCACTCTGCCTGGCCCTTGCCATTTATGGGCCTGCTGCCTAGACTCCCTCTGTAACTATATATGCCTAACCTGTAGATACGTTACACCTCAGCAAAAAGATCAACTAGAGTTTCCCCCCTCTTCTGGAGTTCCCTCTTAGTCCATAAATCAGGGCACTGATGTGTTACTGGGCACAGTGCTCCTGACATAAGTCACTGAGGCTGATGCCCTCCAATCACAGGGACATCTTCATTTGTCCCGAACCTGGTCTCTGACATTCCCCCCCTCATTCCCCCCCAATTCCCTCCTCAATTTCCCCACCATTCCCCCCCTCAAATTTCCCCTTATTTTCCCCCCCATTTTCTTTCAGATTAGTATTTATATCCCTAAATTTGGTTCTGATCCCCACCTTTGGATCTGACCTCACCTTCCATCCCCCTGCCAATCTCCACCAAGGTACAACCCCCCCATCCCATCCCACACCCTGACCTTGGACACCAATTGAACCTCCACTCCAAGATCCCATCTTGGTCCCTGACCTCAGACTTCAACCCCACCCCAGCTCAAATCCATTGCATTGGTGACATCATTTCACATAAACACCATTGCCAATATTTCTTGGACTTTCAACTCTACTTCTGTAAGCTCCAATACCCCTGAGCCCCACAGACCTACCTCAGCCTTTTTGCCATTGGTACTTGTCAGGGCACACCCACCTGACCCCACTCCACCTGGTCTGGCCCCACCTGATCCCACTGTCCTTACCCAGTGCCCCTGCTCTCCACCCTTCCCCTTTCCTCCTTCCTCCTTCCTCCCCTTTCCCTTTTCTCCTCTTTCCCTCCTTTCTTCTTTCTTCTTTCTTCTATTACATGGACAACTTTCCTTGCATCAATGTACCATTGACCCGGCTGCAGTGCAACATGCCTGGACCATGCCCGGACCTGGGCACACCAGGTGACCTCCCGCATACCAGACACTCTATGTGTGTAGATGATGTGGTGTCTGCCACATGGCCTCAGCTGCATGTATCCTAAGTGGGAACTGGGAAGTAGCCTTCTTCTCACACTTCCCACTTCAGCTTAAGTGGCTGTCAGGGCACACTGCATGCCACTCCCCTCCCCTTCTTCTCCCTTCTTCTTTCTCTCTTTCCTTCCTTCTTTCTCTCCTTCCTTCTTCTTCTATCCTTATACAGATGACCCCCCTTTTCTCCCACATCTGTAGCATGGATGTGTCTGACACCAAGCACCCCACATGGGTACCATAACGATGGACACGCCATGCATTCTTACTTGTGTTTCTCTTCTCGACACTGGGGATCGACCATGGAGCCACCCACAACAATCCAGCCTCATCCAGGGTGTCAGGGGACGACCTCCAGGTCCCCATGACCCCTCTCTATGGCCCACAGCCTAACCTATAACCACAGCCCATCTCAGGGCATAACTCTACCAGTGTGGGTAAGAAAGTAGATAGATAAATGGCAAGTAGTATACAACTTGCCTGCTGAAGGTGAGAAGGAAGCTAACTTCTCACCTTCCCACAGTGGCCACAATATAACAAAAACTTCTGGAGATATCTGGAAGTCACATGAGGCCCGAGACCTGGGGCCCAGGGTGCCACATGGAGTGTCTGGCAAGGGCACGCACAGGGGGTGCAACAGCTGGGTGTGGGTGTGGGTGCAGGTGCAGGTGCAGGTGCAAGTGTGGGTGCAAGTGCAGGTGTGGGCTAGGTCAGGGTGTATTCCCTGACACGGGGCTGATGTGGCACCTCCACATGACCCATTTTCACATGTATATAAACTAAGCTGAAGCAGGACTGAAGAAGCAGCCTTCTTCTCATTCCCACTTCAGGCAAGTAGTTCATCCTAGTTTAGCTTTCCATTCTAATAACAATACATTCCCACTTCAGCCTAAGAAGCCATAGGGACACAAGCCTGAGTGAGGGCTGTCCACCATACTGTCTCACCACCCCACTGCCATCTGGGCCACTAGTGCCAAGCGCTACACCACTACCCCTGTCTCTCTCAAGCTGTCCCTGACAGTGGCCAGGGACACCTGCCTACACCAGGCCCATTGCTATGCATGCCCACATCGCACCCTACTGGGCCCTCAGTGCCAGGCAATACACCTGGGTGCTCTTGACTGTGGGTCAGTCCCTGACAGTACTGTATCTGGGTTTCTCCCTCACCCTTATTTAGACAACTGCTTCTTCCTATTTAGCCAGTTAGTCATCCACCCATTTCCTCTCATCCTCCTGCCCCTCTGGGCCCAGAACCAGAGGTCATCTCAGTGTCCCCAGATAAAATGAAATAGACGTATTTGATATAATTGGTCAGCATGAGATCATCAAGTGGAATTCAACTATGGCATACCAGCATTGAAACAATAGCCAAAGTACCAGGCATGATTTCAGTTACCTCATATGTGCTGCCTAGTGCCTTTTGTGATCACATCCTTTGGCAGGCTCCCAATCCTCTAGCTCAGGAGATCCTGGAAGGGGGATGGAAGAAACAGGGACAATGTAAGGTTGGTTGAGGTTCCGACCTTGGTGTTGACTCTTGCTATCCTCAAGCTGTCAGAAGTTAGGCAGTATAGAGCTTTATTTCGACAGGGGAGGAGAAGAGTGAAAACCTGTTTCACCCTTCCCCGCAATTTATATACATTGTTTACATCGAGAAATAAAGAGAAATAAACAATGAATAAAGAAAGCATGCACAGCATGCATCACCACACATCCATTCCCTACAGACAATGAGTGCAGAAGGACCAAACACAATGACAATTATTGCCTTGTTGTAGCACTGTGAGTGGAATATTAAGTACCTGCATGTGAAATACTCACAGCTGCAACACTTTGTGAGCGAAACACATGCTGACAATGGGCAAGTGGTCGATTGGATTGGCAGAATCAGGATTCCTGAAGTTGTTCTGGAGTTGGGCCTTTAGCACTCATACACTTCCATGCCAAAGAGTTGGAGACTTGATTGATGCAACTGATTCATCATTTGTTGCCTTTGTGCACCAACAGCTGAAACAAACTAGTTATGTCTAATTGGTGAAAGCTGCAAGGATAATTTATGGGACATGAGTGCATGCCTTTACAGACTGAGGCATAGCCCCAGATTGGTCACTGAGCTCCTTAGTTAATATAGGATATTTCATTTCAAAGACTTTGTGAACACAGAATTGATTGAAATTTCCAACAGACAAAAACACTGTTGCTGGTGCCCATGAATGGAAATCACTGTCTAGTTCCACCATAAGGGAACCCTTCATCAAAAAGGGAGAATACAAAATAGCATAAAGAACTGCATATTTTGTGATTGCTGCCTTGATACTTTTGATGGTGGATGCATCACCAGGAGTAGGATCTTCACTATCACTGCCATTATTGGCATCTCCAACAAGTTGATCATCTGTTAGAACTGGGCGAGGGCAGACAATTCTGGAGGGGAACCAGAGACTTAGCAAGGAGGGACCTTGGCCTCAGCGACTCATGCAGAGCGCTGTGCCATTGCTGTTTGTCCATTTGGTCCTTAATTTCAGAGGCAGTGAGCAGGAAGTCTCTAGGGGGCATTTCAGGTTGATTTTAGACTGAGGGCCTAAAACGAGTATGTACAAGCACCTGAATATAGTAGAAAGACAAAAGCACAAGGAAATCGAAGGGGGTCCAAATTGGAACAAAGGCATCTGAACAGGGACAAAGGGAAGATGGAAGCGGAGTGGCACCAAAGGTCATTGGTTAGAACCTGTGGTACCAAAAGGAGATAGGGAGGGCGAAGCCCAGAGGGGCAGGAGGATGGGGTGAAGTGGGGATGATGACTAACTGGCTAAAATGGAGAGAAGCAGCAGTCCAAATAAGGATGAGGGGAAAGCGCGAAAGATACATTACAATTGGCGAAAGTGCCGAGTTTGGCCTGTGAAGCTTGGAGGTTGTGGAGGTTGCGGAGCTTACAATATATTGAATTGGAGAGGTGGTGACCATTGGGGGGTCAGAGGTGATTGCGGAAACTGGAGGCTCTGAGGTTAGTGGCAGAGGAGCAGGGGTAATCTGGAGGAGTGGAGGTGGTTGAGGGTGATGGCCATGGATGGATATGACACAAAGCCAGACTGTATGGGACACCATCAAATCCCTCTGCACCTGGAAAAGAATATCCTGGCCTACAAATATGAATACCTCACTCATAATGGCGACCCTGCTATGGACCTCAAGGACGAAGAAGGGCTCGCTAGACCGGGAGACTCCAGAGCCCTAAAAATCCTCATACTCGAGGGGGCATGGCAAATCTGGAAATTACACTGCCACAGAGTCATCAACAGCAACACCGATAATGAAATTAAAATATCAAGAACAGAAGCCCATAATATCATAAGATCTGCCATTAACGACAGACTACAAAGCGACAAAATACTAACTAACAAGAGATAATATGGCACAAAGGCCCTCCCAGAAAAGATCATGCTTGAGACATGGAAGAACCTCCTGAACACAGATGTAGACCTTCCTGAGAACTGGCTAAAAACCAACGGGGTTTTAGTGGGTATTCCCAGTCCTCCGGATCAGTGCAAGCCCCACACTCAAGGGACGATCCCAGAAAGTGCATAAATTCCCTGTGGTGGAGTCTCAGAAGGTGGTACTTAACACTAACAAGACCACAAGCAACAGGCACAACCTCTCTCCTCAGGGGACAACCCCCACACTCAAACCCCCAGGTAGCAAACCTACCCAGCGAAAGCTATGGGCAGCTCCACCAAAGAAAAAAAAAAATCTGAGAAATTCATGGTAATGTGGGAAAATAGTTTTACAAATGTACAAAATGAATGACAAAGAGAAATCGGAAGAAAATCAAGGAATTCACATAATGAAAAATGGTTGGGTACTGTTAGAACAGGGTGAGAGTGGACAATTCCAGAGTGGAACCAGAGACTTAGTAAGGAGGGACCTTGGCCTCAGCAACTCAAGGGGAGTGCTGTGCCATTGCTGTTTGTCCATTTGTTCAGACATGGCAAGCGAGAAGTCTCTGGGGGGCATTCTGGTCGATTTTAGACTGAGTGTCAGAGACCAGGTTCGAGACGAAGGAAAGTCTCCGTGGCGGAGGGCTTCAGCCTCAGCGACCCATGCCAAGAGCGCTGTGCCTAGTAACACGTCCATGCCCTAACTTACTAAACTGGCAACCAGAACTGAAGGGGGGTAACTCTAGTTGATGTTATTACTGAAGTGTAACCTATGTACAAGTTGGATATATATATGGTTACAGCGAATACGGGTCCGCAAATAGCGGAGCCGAACGGAGTGGAGCTAACGGGGTTAAACATTAGCCAACTGAATATTACTGATGAGTCGGGTCGCGGGGTTAACGGAAAGGCGGGCGATAACCCAGAAACGGAAAGGAGGGATAAGCCCGAAGGTGGGCTCTGCAGGGCAGGCAAGTGTATTGCCCAGCGGAGGCAGGAGTGCGCTAGTGGACGTCAGAGCTGTCCAGAAGTCTTTGGGGCTCCATACTTAGGGAGGCGTAGGTAATAAATTGAAAGGAGGGGGTGGTGACCATCGAGGGGTACCGAGAGGATTGCGGAATATGGGAGCTCCGAGGTCAGTAAAGAAGGAGCGGAGGTAGACCGGAGGGATCGGAGGGGCCGGAAGTTGATGGCCAGGAATGGATATGACACTGAGAGTCAATCGAGTATGTACAAGCACCTACATATAATAGAGAGACAAAAGCATGAGAAATCAAAGGGGGTCCAAAACGGAACAAAGGCATCTGAACAGAGACAAAGGGAATCACAGAAGCGGAGCAGTACTGAGGGTCAAGGGTTAGACTCTATGGCACATCCAAAAGGAGGTAAGGAGGATGAAGCCCAGAGGGGCAGGAGGATGAGGTGAAGTGGGGTTGATGACTAACTGGCTAAATGTAAAGAAGCAGTAGTCCAAATAGGGGTGAGGGAGAAGTGCAGACTATACACTACAAGCAGCGAAGGTGCCAAGGATGGTCCATGAAGCTCAGGGGTAGCTGTCAGGGATGCGTCCGGGGTCGAGAGGGCCCGGGGGTAATATCCGGCACTGAGGCCGTCGCGGGGTGTGGAGCGGGCGTGCGTACTGGCGGGCCCGATCCGGGACAGTGGTCCCTGGCCACTCAGACTGAAGTGGAGAATGTGTTATTATTATTAAAGGGGAAAACTATACTACTTACCTGAAGTGGAGAATGTGAGAAGAAGGTTACTTCTTCGGTTCCCACTTCAGGTACATTTATGTACATGCGGCTTGAGTCACATGACAGGTGCCATGTCATCCTCGGAGGCAGCCGCAGGCATCCGGGTGTCCCCGTGGGGGATCCCGAGAGCGTCCGCTACATGCGTGCGTGCTGGGCACAGCGGGAAGCCGTCCGGGGTGTGTGGGCCGGACGGGTCAATAGTACATCGATACAAAGGAAGGTGGTCCGTGTAGATAGAAAGAAATAAACAGGAAGAGGAAGATGAGAAGAATGAAATAAAGAAAGGGGAAAGAAGAGGGAAAAGAAAGGGGAGGAGAGGGAGGAAGGAGGGGGGAGGGGGATAGACAGCGGGGAGCGGGTGTGGTGTGGCCGGGTGGGCCCGGGTGGGCCCGGGTCAGGCGGGTGTGCCCTGACAGTAGCGGAGCTTATGGAGCTTGCAGAGGTGGAGTTGGAAGTCTGAGGAATATTGGCAATGGTGTTTATGTGAAATGAGGTCACCAATGCAATGGACTTAAGCCAAGGTGGAGTCAAAGTCCAAGGTCGGGACATGATGGGATCTCGGAGTGAAGATACAAGCAGTGTCCAAATATGGGGTACAGGACAGCGTGGAAGGTTGTAACTTGGTGGAGGTTGGTGGAAGAGGGATGGAAGGAGAGGAGGGAAGAGGAAGGTGGTGTCAGGTCCAAAGGCAGATATTGGAGCAGACAGGGATAGGGTAGGACTCCAGAGGTGGTGAGGAGGAGGGTCCAGAAGTCGACTTGGGATCGGGTATGTACAGATATGACAGGTACAAGGAAAAGATGAAAGGATGAAAATATTTATGGAATGGAAATAGGGAAAAATATGAATCCTTGTTGGTCTTAAAGAGTTGGGATATAGGTCTGTGTACAGAAAAATTTCATGTTAAAATCTGAAGAATTGAGGGAGAAATGGATTTAACAAGATTAAAACACACTTGCAGAGAAGACTGGCTCAAACGTTGTGGTAGAAACAGATGAGCTAGAAATGAAAAACTAAAGAGTTTGAGTCCAGGAACAAGGCATAATTAATCCAGAATTAATTGTAAGAAAATGGTTGAGTTAATGCCAAAGCAATCTGGAGAACCTTGAAATGAAATCTTGAAAAATTCATATCTTCATGAATAATCCTCATAGTTTACTGTTGTTTATACTGACAGGAAGCTACACCTTTAAGCTAACAAATAACCCATGACATGTCACTTAGAATAAAGTGAGTAAACAAGGGTAAATAAGGTCATGACAGGTGTTAGACAGTGCAATCAGCTGATTCCCACAGCTAAACTTCCAGAAAGTTCTAGAAGCAGGATGGGATGCTGATCGCTTACATAAGAAGATTACTAAGCTCAATACAAGATTACTCAGCAATGTAAAAAGAAAAGTGACATGTGAAAATGGAGCCCTTAGGAAAGGTATAAAAGACCTTGTTTTCTGGTCTGACCCCTCTTCCTTCTTTGTGCCTCTCCCCATGCTCTGGCCCATAGGTCATAAGGTGTCCTAATAAAAATCAAGTTTTATTAGTATAAGTGTGCAGTTCAGATCACATCTGAGTAAAAGTGATCAACCCTCAGTAGAAAGTTAAGAAGTTAAGAAATTGAGTCAAGTCAGTTGGAGTCACTCTGAGTTAAAAGTGACAAGACAGAGGTGAAATGACTGAAAACAGTAGGTCTATAGTGTGATTTTTGTTGGAATAATCAGGTAGACAAGTGAATTGAACCCTAAGAGTTACATACACACACAAATACTTAGTAACACATATAAATGTCTATACACAAAGCAACCAAAACACTACCGTGGTTGGCAATACTAACATATAAGTATCAGAAGAAAGAACAGCATTTTCTGTTCCCCTCCTTCAGCAAGGAGATTGGGATTCCTGCCTTTTTTCTTTGTCAAGTCTTTGTTGTTTACTGGCAGTTTTGTTGGCCCCAAATGGTTGCCAGCCACTCCAGGGACATTTTTTTTGGAGGGGGGGCTAGCATGCTTGCCTGTTACCTTTCAGTCCAGTAAATTTGGGCATGTTAGTTGGGTTCATTCATCTCATGGGTGGGGGTGATGTATTTTCAGGTGTATTTTACATGAGGTCTCAGGGGATTGGGGTTGCTGCTGCAACTTAGTGTAATTTTACCATATTATCAGGCCTGGTTTCTTCCATGTTGTAGGAGGGCACAGCAAGTACTATACAAACAGGCCAGAATCATGTTTTTTGAGGCTCCAATGAGCACCCTCAAGCCTCCAAGACAGTCCCAATGACCTTGACACATTTCCACATTTTTTCCAATTTTTTCCATGCTTTTTCTCAAGACTCATATTTCCACTTCCTGCACTCATTAAATGTCTGAGGTTTGAGGTTAGCCTCACTATGGTTGAAAACCCAGGTTTGGTGGTTGGTGAGACCAGGGATAGTAGCTCAATGGGTTATCACACTGTTGCACCAGAGGGACACAGGTTCAATTCCTGACTATTCCAATGTTTTCTGTGGGAAAATGTTTGATGGTCCTTACAACCTCCCACCCCCATTCTTCAAAGTACTGGACCCCACCCCAGGAGACATTTATTGCCACACTTGCAAAAGTATTTTCTCTGCATGCCCAATACATGAGCACCACATATGGTGGGAGCTTAACCCAGGCCCAGACAAACCCTTGACATCAGACTGGGCAATGCACCCCTTCCCAGCAAGATGCAGCCATGGCAGAGCCCCAGGTCATAACCATGGATGTTGTAAGTGTGCTAGGGATATAACCCAGCAGCAAACAGGAAAAGAATGGGGGGAAAAGAAAATCTCACTACCAGTAAGGCTGCACATTGTCAGAACATGGGTGGGTGTGTTCATTGACTTATCCTGGAAGGAGGATGAAGGGGGAGAAGAGGGGCCTTTGGCCTCAGCAACTCATGGTGGAGCACTGTGCCTACATTCTGTACCAGTGTGTGGCTGTAAGGAGTGGTAACCCCACCCCTTAATTCCTATCTTTATTCTATATGTGTCATAATAAATGTGTATAAACAGTGTATATACAATAATGTGGGAATTTGGGAAAAGGAACAGAACTCCTTTTCCTCCCCATCATTGATAATAATTAAAGCTCCATACAGCTCAACTTTATTGATGACCTGAGGATTGAGGAGAACTGGGGTTGGAACCTACACCAACCCCTTACAGTGGCCCTTACTAAGACAGAGGGCATGATTTCTGGGGGATTATGAATCACCAATTTTGCACTAAGGTGTCATCAACTATGGTACATGGTCTATATACATAAAATAAGACCAAAGGGGTATAAAGGGAAAATGGGACTGTATGTTACTGTTATAAAAATGGTGCCTAATTGGCCCATTTCTATAGCTTTTGGGTGCAGGGAGGGGCCATGACATCTTATATGGGTAGTATGGCAGATGTTGTCACAGCTGGGGGTTACAGAGACATTGACAATGGTGTTTTGGGTGATAGTAGTTCATTCAGTTGTCAATATATACATGTCACATGATATTGTGCTGCATAGAGCCCATAAGAGGCTAAAAATGGGAAAATCCCATTTCCATAACAGTTACCCACAAGCCAGGTAAGCTCATGAGAGAATCACCTTGTTAGTAACTGTGGAGTAATTACATGAAGGGTAGTATTAGCAACAGGGGGTAGTGGGAAGGACAATCCTTTGTAGACAGTGGAGGTTCCTCAGAGGTCCATAATGATTGAGGGGGGGTAGAAATATTAATAATTGTATAGGATAGGCAGAGGAGGTACCTGTCAGGGACAGCTCAGAAGGGGTGAGGGTCTCAGTGCAGTGCATGGCGCTAGCAGCCCAAGTGGCAGCAGAGTGTCAGGGTCCGTCCCTTGTCCAGAGGGGATGTAGTAATGAGGTCCAGGAGTGGCACTGGAGAGTCTTCTCCAGCCACTAACTCCTCAAAGTCGCTGAGGGGACTTGCCCTGGGCTTCACAGGGAATGAATTGAGAAGAAGGGTAACCTTCTCAACCCCCTGTGAGGCCGCTACAAAGGGAGCCTGAGAACTGTGCAGTTGTCAGGTCTTTCCCGAGTTTCCATATTAGGTACCGTGGGAAGATTCTGGGCGAGCTGCTCACCCAGAATGTTCCCATGGGTTCACGTACCTGTACCATTGTGGAACAGTGGAGGAAAAATGGGGGAAAATGGGGGAAGGGTGGTCAGGAGGGGGGAAGGGGTGTCTGAGGGTGTGTGGGGTCAAGGGCTGTGCCCTGACATGGAGTCGTGGACGTGTATGTTGGGTAGCCCTCACTCAGGCAAGCATCCCTATGGGCTTCTTAGGCTGAAGCAGGAGTGAGAAGAAGGCTGCTTCTTCAGTTCTGCTTCAGCTCAGTTTATATACATGTGAAAATGGGTCACATGGAGGTGCTACATCAGCCTTGGATGAAGCCAAGCCATCATGGGTGGTCCCACAGGCGATCCTGAGTGCCAGAGAAGAAAGATACAAGTAGGGATGTGTGGCATGTCCAGCAGTGCAGGTATTCCTGTGGGGTGCCTGGCATCAGATGTGTCCATGCTACAGATGTAAGAAAATGGGGAGTCACCATATAGGGGTAGAGAGGAAACAAAGGGAAGGGAGAGAGAGAGAAAGAAAGAGAGAAAGAGGGAGAGAAAGGAGGGAGAGAGGGGGAGTGGTGTGGCATGGTGCACCATGCCCTGACAGTACTGGAGATGATACTGGAGATTGGTAGTGCAGGTGGAGTGCAGGTGGACCAGGAGGTATGGTGGAAGTGAGGAGGAGGCAGATGGGAGTCGAACTGGAGTTGGACTGGAATGGTTGTGGAGTAGGTCAGTGTCAGGGGATGATCCCCAGGTCCCCATGACCCCTCTCTATGGCCCACAGCCTAACCTGTAAACACAGCCCATCTCAGGGCATAGCTCTACTGTGTGTCATGACTGACAGATCCCAGGGCTCTGTCAGTGGCGAACCAATGCCGATAGGCGAATCCACCGACCTGAAACCCATCCTAACCAGCCCCCAACTTGATGTCTGGCCCCCTGCCTTATTGCATGAGACTTGGCCAACAATCAGAACCTAGACCCTGCTGGCATTCCAACCTTACCTCCAGTTCCCGAGCCCTTGGCGCTCCCAGCATTCAGTCCCTCCAGTTCCTATGCCTGCCTTGTCTCCATCTGAACCACACTCATTGCTTCCTGCTATGTGGTCACAGCCATGCACCGCTTCCGTGCATTCTGCACCCTCTGCCCACTTCTGTGCCCTCTGCCCATCTCTGCACTCTCTGCCCACTTCTGGTTGCCCTTGACACTCTGGTCAGGCCAACACTCCCACTCCCCTCTGTACCTCTGTTGGCCTTCATGCTGTCCTTGTGTGACAGTACTGACAGATCAACCTCTGTTTGCGGACTTGTGTCAGCACCACACCGACCCCGCTTATTTGCGGACTTGTATCAGCGCCATGTGCTGACCTCCGCTTTTGTCCTCTGGCCATTTTTGTCACTCAGCAGCATACCATTCATTCCTTGCCAAGTGCCTATATTGTTCATCTATTCATTCGCTTAACTTGCCAATATTGGCTCTTGATCTGTGTGCTGATGCACTTCTTATTACCTGTCAATATTGGCACTTGATCCACTTTTGCTTGAGTTCATTGCCTCCCATTTTCTGGGCTCTTGTCCTTCATTCAGTTTGACAATCCCCGCTTATTTCAGCACTGGACTGACCGGTAAAGGAGCAGAGCTGGATCACCTTATGTAACCAGTTTCCTACGTCCAATAACGATATTAGAGTTTGTGCTGATTTGCGTACTGACCGTGTTTTGGTTGCCAAATATATAATTGTTCACTGTCTAAACAACAATAAACACCCCCCAACGATCTCACCTGACGTATAGATCGTCTACGGATAAAATTCTATATTGACTTTACTATGATTTCTAGTCAATATTACACCTAGATATACCACTTTTCAGTAGGATGTGATTTTCCTGATAATTTACTGAAGGAAAACTACTAATAAAATAATTCCGCAATAAATGTTACTCAATACAGGAGTGACCAAACTGCTCTTTCTATCGCTTAGAGTGCGTGCTAGTTATCTAGCAGGTTCAGGATCGCTCACTTTTCTCCTGTGGTGTGATAACCAAGTATTGCTGAGAGATTATTCAATTAAGAAGTCCCTCCACCAAATTCTCACTAATTCTCACTTTGACACTTTTGTTCAGCTGTGTCTAACTGACCCTAACTCACGCTTAGAGTGACGTGTTAGTTTTATATTAGCTAACAACTAATATTTGCTTTTATCTTTTGGAGCAAATGAACCAACCACTGGTGAGGAGAATTAAACTTTTATTTCTACCTGAGGTTTGAGAGGGGGCAGAAGCGGCGGCCTTTTATGCTTTTCAGAGGCCCCCCTACTCCCACGCCTCGCACTAGTTACATGTGCTACATTTGTATTATAGATAGTTCTAGAATGATATAGGGGCTTGGGCTGTGTAAGCTTAATAATGGACTTAGGACATGACTCAGCAATAAGTAATTCATTTCTTTGTCTTTTGGGCCGATCTTAGCGGGATCTTGTAGCGCTGAAGCTATGCTCTACACTGCCTTAATTACGAACGGTTATCTTTAGAAATGACTCGGCTATAAAGGAACTTTCTAGACTGTTCTCTAATTCACCCCTTTTTGTGAAGCCGCATCATTACTAATGTTCTAGAGCCTTCCCAATTAATTAACTGATCCGCGGACTTCTGAATCACTTCATGCTTATGATCCGAGATCCAGATCATCAATCATTCCTTTGTTCCGATTTATTTGAGCTTAAAATCAAAAAGTTTTGATGAATCATGGGAAAATATACAAGATCCGGTTTTTTAGCATTTTCTCCTCTTCTGATGCGATCAAAAACTGTCTGCCCGCGCCGGGGAATACTATGTCATATGGTATTCGGTCCGCCAGACTTCCGGGCGCCAATTTCCTTGAGCCACATTACTTTTTGTAAGAATTAGCAAATAAATATATATGAATTATAAGGTGTTTCGCCGTTTGAGCAATATCTCCGTCAGTTTTGAAGCTTTTAGAATGAAACAAAACCGTGGATAAAGTTAAGAAACAGTTCTTTCAGATGGTAAAAGGATTACAGTCAAAAGCTTACTGGTTCCCGAGATATTCACATTTCTTTCCCAATGTTCCTTCTTATTCTGCCATCTATGTGCTATTTTCTTGTTGTAGGGATATATTCTTTGAATATTATATTTTCCTACACCTATGCCAGGTTCTAGGCATGCTTGTAGTAGATTAAATCTCATGCTACATGGGTGTAGATAATTTATAATGATCTTCTAATGTCTGTCCAGTCTCATAAAGATCATGAGATCTGTTAAATGTCTGAACTTGTCACCTGTTCGTTGACTATTCTGATAGATCATTGTTTTATTCTTTGAATATTATTTCTCCTACACTGGCCCTTCTGTGTTTCCCTCCTGCCTATTTATATCCTGTAGATGTTAGAGATGGGCGGAAACGGACGACTCCGGAGTGGAATCGGAGACTTAGCGTGGAGGGACCTTGGCCCCAGCGACCCAAGCGGAGCGCTGTGCCATTGCTGTTTGTCCATTTGGTCCTTAATTTCACAGTAGGTGAGCAGGAAGTCTCTTGGGGGCATTTCAGGTCGATTTCGGACTGAAACAGACGAGTATGTACAAGCGCCGATATATAAGGAAGGGGCAAAAGCACAAGGAGAAACAAAGGGTGACCGAATCGGAACGAAGACGTCCGAACGGGAACAAAGGGTTAGAGGGAGCGGAGCGGTACCGAAGGTCATAGGGCAAGACCTGTGATACATCCGAAAGGGGGTAGAGTGGGCGAGGCCCAGAGGGGCAGGAGGATGAGGGGAAGTGGGGGTGATGACTAACTGGCTAGAATAGAAAGAAGCAGTAGTCCAAATAGGGATGAGGGGGAATTGCGAGAAATACATTACAAACGGCGAGAGTGCCGGAGGCGGTCCGCGAAGCTCGGGGGTTGCGGAGCTTACGGAGGTTACGGAGGCGGGGTTGGAAGTCCGAGGAATATTGGCAATGGTGTTCACGTAGTATGAGGTCACCAATGCAATGGACTAAGACCGAGGTGGAGTCAAAGTCCGAGGTATGGACTATGACGGAGGCTCGGAGTAAGGTACGAACGGTGTCCGAGTGTGAAGTACGGAACAGTGGTGGATGGTCGTAACTTGGCGGAAGGGTGGCGGAGGAATGAGAGAGGGGAAGGTAAGGAAGAGTAGTCAGGTCCGAAGGTGGATATCGGAACGGACGGAGATAGCGTAGGGGATGACGGGAGGGTGGAGGTGTGGTGAGGGGGGAGCGGGGTTGTAGGAAGGGTGGCGAGTAGGGAGATGTTCGGTCCGAGATGAGTATCGGAACAGACGGAGAAGGGGTCGGAGAGGTAAGAGGAGGGGTGTGTTGCCGAGACCGAAGGTGAGTATCGGAAAGGCAGCGGTGGGTTATGACTCCGGAGGTGAAGAGGGTGGAGGTCCGGAAGTCGGGTCGGGGTCGGGTATGCACGGATATGACAGTAGATACTTTCAGGGACCTCAGTCTGAAATCAACTAGAGTACCCCCCCCCCTGTTCTGGTCTGAGTCCCTCCTTCTGCAAAGGGGGCTTCCCCCCCTCTGAGTCTGTGCTCATGGAGTCCGCACTCCTCCTACAGGTCCGCTCTGCCCACAAGTCTTGTTTGAAGTCCACTGTAAGTGTCAATCTGTAAATACAGGATCTCCCCCAAACATCAAGCTCAGGGCACAGCACTCGACTTGAGTCACTGAGGCCACAATCCCACTCTGCTAACCTTGAACAGCACTTCCAGACGTGCTGCATATTTCTGCCTGCATATCCATGTGTGTGCGCTCCAACAGACTTCTGCCAACACCTCTGACCCCAACTCAGACAGAAACCCATCCATCTTCAGTCCATCTTCAGACAGTATGTCCAACTCTGACACTGTGGGTAAGAAAGTGTATGAATAGAAGGGCAAATAGCTACTGTGGGTAAGAAAGTGAGAAGAAGGTTAACTTCTCACTTTCCCACAGTGGCCCCAATATGGTGAAAACTTCCGGGGATACCCGGAAGTCACATGAGGTAGGATCCAGGGCCGGATCATGTGGCGCATGGAGCATGTGGCATGGGAAGTGCACACAGGGGAAGTGTAGTGGGTCCGGACATGGGTCCGGGTCCAGGCTAGTCAGGGTGTGCCCTGACAGTCAGAGGTTGGGTGGAGTTGGAATGGATATGACACACATGGTCCTGGTGCAAGAACACAATACTATTAATCACTGTACTCACCCCTGGTCCTTCTTGGACAGTCGTCAGGGAGTCATACAGAGCTTCTTTAACATATGGAAGGATTGCTCAACACCACAGTCTTTGTTCTATGGCTACACCCTACAGAGGTGGATTTCCCATAGGGTAATGTTAGTGTCAGAGGTTGGGTTTCTGTGTTGAGGTGATTCCCATGGTTGGAGTAGTCCCACAGAGTAGCTATGCATCTGCTTGCTAACTGAGATATCTTGTCCTCATGTAGTTTGGCTCTTTCAAAGAATTTTCTAAACAGTGACCCTTGCTTGAGGATTCTTAGAGTAATCATATCTTCTACCTTGCCTTTCTCATCTAGGTTAGCTCCAAGGCCACATAGGGAGATGACATATCTGGATTGGCAAAGTCAATTGCAATGAAGCAGACTGCTGTAGGAGAAATAATGGTCACCCTATGAAAACTCATTATGGAAATATGCCAGAAAAATCACAAAACCCCCATACAACAAGTAGAAATGAGAGGATAGGAGAACTTGAATTTTAACAAATTTCCATGAATTGTTACAGATTTTTATGACTACATACAACAAATATGAAGATAGAAAATTAATAAAAATACTTCAAGCTTAGCATCAACAAGATGGAATGCTTGGGAGGATTTATAGCAAATATCAAACTGGGAACGAGGTCAATCGGGTAAGATCTGACTATAAAACCAACCAGAAAACCTCCACAGAAACTGATTTCCCATGCCCACACACATAGCTGAGGCTGGAAGTACCACAGAACAAGGATTCTGTAGGAACCAATGCAAAAATCGATGTTGTGTTCATAATGAGGAATGTAAATGCCTTTTAGATAGACTCAATGAAGGTAATTTCAGGAAAAACTAGTGATAGATGACAGAGAAATAGCTGAAATCTGTGGGAAATGAGGACACTGTTCAAAAGACAAGTGCGAAGAACAACCAGTAACAACCGAGACGAGTTTGATAACTCATTGGAAAGGAAGGGATCTATTCTCAATCCACGCAAAATTTCATAGTAAAAGGTTCATGCATCAATGAGATATTCATTAACAGGTTCAGCAACATTGAAGTCATAGCTCAGGGAAAAGCTGATGTTCAAGCAAAATCCATATTTAAAACACATAACGAAATGTACATGTAAAATATGAAAAATCAGAAACTACCACAATGCAAAGTTTCAGGCCAATCGGCCCAGCCATTGTGAAGTTACACCAGTGATGGGAATAGAGTATTCCACACTATGTCAAAGGACATGTGAGGGTGGCAATGTGAAGGGAACTGGCTGTCGGAACTGAGATCCACACTTTGGGAGATCGTGAAGACCAATTTCTGGCCAAATATGGAAGACTCTGGTCAAAACAAAGCATGGAGAACGCAAAAACACCTTAGAACATGGTGGAAAAATCTGAAATAAATCATGAAAGCCCATAGTAAGGTTACAAATGCCTACACATACAATAAATCCTGAATAATTAAACAAAAACATTGCCCACATACAAACGAGTGTGAGAACAACACATGTGATTACCGATTGTGTGTGCATGTAGAGACCAGATGCGGGACAAGGGAGACGTCCCTGTGGTGGAGGGCTTCAGCCTCAGTGACTTAGACCAGTTACATGTCCATGCCCTAACTTACTAACTGGCAATGAGAACTAAAAGAGGGAAACTCTAGTCGATTTTATCACTAGGGTGTAACCTATCTACAAGTTATGTATATATAGTTACATAGAGGGCAGGCCCATGAATGGTGGGACCGCATGGAGTGGAGCTAACGGAGTTACATGTTAGCCAACTGAATACTACTGACAAGTTGGGTTACAGAGTTAGTGGAGTGGTGGGCTATAACCCAGAAACAGAGAGGAGGGATCGGCCTGAAGGTAGGCTTGCAGGGAAAGCAACTAAATTGCCCAGTGGAGGCAGGAGTGCGCTAGCGGACGTCAGAGCTGTCCAGAGGCCTTCGGGGCTCTGTACTTAGGGAGGCATAGGTAATATATTGAATTGAGGGGGTGGTGACCATCGGGGAGTCGGAGGTAGTTGCAGAATCTGGAGGCTCCGAGGTTAGTGACGAAGGACCGGAGGTAGTGGAGGGTGATGGCTGTGGATGGATATGACAGTGCAAACTTTTGCTAACTTGGCAAATACTGAGACTTAGAGTGCGACTTTAGTACCATTAGAAAGGTTGGAATAAATGTAAATTTATGATGCTGAGAACGTGAAAAACCATTAAGAAATGAGTGAGATATATGGACATGAAGTTGGTAACCTGAAGATGTGTGGGAAGACAACTTCTAGAGGTCCCAAGCCCTGAATAAAATTCATAGAAACATGCTATCATTGTGGATGACTTAGAATAACAATAAACAATACCCCCAGAGGATTAGGATGCAAGAATATGAATGGGAACGAGGAGAAATGGATGAAATACCATGAAAAACCACAAAACTATGACAGACCATGGCAGGAATTTTAGGGAAAAATATACTAATAAAGCAGAGAGCTCTAACACATTCATTTGATCAATTCTTAACTACTATCAACTCCTTTTGTTCTAAATTTGAACCATTTCATTTGTTTTAACATTTCAAATCACATTTCTACTAAATGTCACTGGATAAAAATAGAATAAATCAGCTGAAAGTCATAGCACAGCCATACATGCAGTAATGCGCAGTCTGAATTCAGAATGACTTAGTCATAGCAAACTTAATGGTAAATAAGAAGAATTTGAAATAAAAAAACTGTGACAAATGGGGTGCAGTCAAGTTCTAAATTGAAACATTAAAATAGCTTAGGTGAGGAAGGACAATGAGAATTCTAGGCACAGTCTGACCCCAGCAGGGCTGCAGTTCAGCACAGCTGAGTGCAGTAGAACTATAGTGTGAAAAATTCATTTTTTATTCAGTTTGAGGAAAATACACTGTAAATAAATCCACTAATTATGAGGTAGAGCATGAAAAAGGAAGGCAACCCAAGGAGTATAAAAGGGAGATGCGACTTTATGCCCCCCTTAGAGAAGTAAGAAATATTTTTCTCAAGCATTTCTGGTTATCACTCCAGTGCAAAAAAGTGAAATACAGTTAAGATTGCCACTGTAGTAAAAGGCAGCAATCAGGGAGAGATCAACAGGAGAGCTGGTTAACACTCCAGATTTCAAAGTGTAAACAAAAACAGTTATTTTTCTACTGTCAAAACAAGCAATAAAAATAGGACAAAAATAAGTCAAGGCCAAGGGACACTTCAGACACAATCTAAACCCATTGACAGAGTAGAATCTTTGAAAATTCACCAAGTAGAAGATTTACTTCAGGTTAAAATTCCAAATTTAACAATCCTATGCAGAATTATATCTAGTTGAGAAATTACACCAAGGGAACAGCTCTGCAGGGCTTTGTTCATCTGTAAGTCATTTCTCAGAGACTTTAGACTAACCCATAAAATAGAATTAGCCAAAACACTTGGATTAGTACTACATTTACAACAAATCTACTAGTACACTTCCCCAGCATTGAGCAGGTATGTTAGGATGGTTCTTGGGATAGCCCTCCATTGTGCAAGGCAGTCTTAACTGATGTTGGCCAGGATTCTTGCTGGGTGGGCCCCATGGGCCTGGAAGTTGGCCAGTTCACTGTCAAGGTCTATCTAGTTGTAGGTATTGTTCCCATCCTGGGGGTGTTGGGCAGCTGCAGTTACATGGTCTGGGGCATCAGCTATGGCTGGGGTCTGGGCAACTGAAAGGGATCTTACTTGTTTTGGGGATGGTACGTTCCGTTCCCCCATTTGCCTCAGGCCTCAGTTGGTCCGTCTAAGTATACACTTTGATGGGCTGTATGTAAAGGCTGATCCGCCTTTTACAGCTACCCCGAGGGTTTATATACATTCTAATGCATTCTTGGCACAAATAAATAGAGAAGCTTCCGCAACGCTAAATTAGCATCGCAACATAATTATCAGACAACACAGCATCAATTGATGTTGTGGGCGGAATATAGACATGGGCCGGGGCCTCATATCCTCCTCCCTTGCGATATTAAATCGCAGACAGGGTACAAGCATATATACACAAGGGGAAAACAAGCATTTTAAAGAAATAAAATTTTAACGTTCTACATACAAAAGATGTATGCAAATGGGGGCACACTCATTGCAGGAGGCTATAATAGTAGTTTGTAGGCAAAGCCCACTTAGAGTTTCTCCTGGAACATATGCACCCAGATCTCGATGACAGAGTTGTCGACAATGAAACGACTTTCTCGTCGTTGTGAGTTCATTAAATACCATCGTCAACAGTGACAATGTTGACAGTGGAGGCCGTCAATGAAGAGGAAAGTGAATAATCAATGACGTTGTCGTTGACGAAAGAGGAAAGGTACAATGCAGATAATCAACGACAGCATTGTCGTTGAGGAAAGTAAGAAGTTAATAATCAATGACAGCCCTGTCGTTGACAAAGGTGAGTAATCAACAATGGCATTGTCGTTGACGAAGGTAGGGATATGAGGGGATCAGTTCCTCATCCGTTTACGTGGCGCGGACCTGGATGGGCCAGAGCCAGATGGGTGATTCGATGTGGTCCTACGAGTCATCGTGGACCTTGCTGCGTCAACAGCAACATCGTCGCTGAGATAGTTGTCATCGTAGTGACGAGTCTCAATGTCAGCATTGTTCATGGACGAATCCTCGTCTTGATGACAGTGTGAGTAATGGGCATGGTGTGCAGGATGGCTGCGTCCATGGGAAGTGGAGGGAGCATGCCCATGCACTGGTGGTGCATGGGCGGATTCGTACACCAACGAGTGTGCATACGTCAGAGGGGGGTACTGTGGCGGAGGTGGGGCGTTCGAGTATGCCACAGGGTGTGGGCTCACGTACATCATAGGTGGGTTTGAGTACGACATTGGGGGAGGGTTCGAGTACATAAGTGCTCGTTCCTGATGTTAAATCTTATGACGTCATGAGCATCGTTGGTCATTGGTTTTATCCATTGACATGCGAGGATGCACATCTGTGCAATACGAGCCAGGGGGTACTGGTCAGGAAGTCTTTTCGCCTCCGTCTCAATGTCGTTGCATGACATATGCATTCGTGAGGTGCAGTTGTTTGTAGCCACCCTGTACCAGTCAGTACAGGTGTCAACGTCCTCTTGCGAGGGCTTGCCCATCTTGAACAACCAGGCAAGATGGTACATTGTAGCATAGAACCTCACACCTTCTTCAGTGTGTATGTAGTTTCGAACCAACTCGAACCACTTAGGTTCTTTGTCGTGGAGGAGCGCAGCCGTGTCTGGGAATTCGATTCTGTCAACATGGTCAATGTCATAGAAGTGGGTAGGAAGGGCCACCGATCAACAATATGTCGGTGGGGTAGGGGTTCGCCATGCACTTCAGTGAGTTTGGCGTCGTAGTACTCGTAGTAGTGGTAACCAGGTGGATGGTTTGCGACGAATTCCTCAAAGGGGGCATCAGGGTCAACGACCCATTCACCTTCCATCTCGTCATCATCAGACGTGGGAGCCCATCTCTTGGAAGAGGTGGTTTTTTTCGATGGCGCAGACTTGGCTGATGCAGGATCCACCAGGCCAACCCCAGGGATAACGATGGTTTGGGGGACAGTGGGCCATGATGACAAGGGAGCAGAAGATTGAATCGGGGTGGGTTTCAGAGATGCAGGGCATCCCCTTGCCGTGCGCGCGACTCTAAAGATGTCTTCGTTGAGTTCGTCATTGGCCTTACAGAGGGATTCGATCTGTCGATGAAGATGGTCGTTTTCAGAACGCAGGTCGTCAGCCTCATTCTGCAACATTTCATACTTATTCCTGAGCTCGTCGAGCTCATCATTCCTATGTTCATCTTCGAATGTAGTCTCCTTACGTTTCTCGAGTTTCTTCTCAATACAGGCCCACATGACTTCCATAATCATTTCGAGCTGATCGAGCCCTGTCTGTGTGGAACGTGGCAGGTGGGGGTACTTCTCACTCATGCTTACGCAAGTGGGCAGGACTGAAGGGTCCTGTTTTGGGGCAAAATGCCCGTGCTGGGTGCTTCAGGGGCGACAGTCTGAGCGACTGTGGAGTTATCATCCATTGACGACATGGCAGCATCCATGGTGGGACTTACAGGTGGGGAATTTGGGCTGGAGTCTACAAGGGCCTCCTTGATGGGGGAAAGGTCAAGGGAAGAATCAGCAAGGGGGGATTCAGTCGTGTTCATTTGAGCGATTTCAAATTTGATGGTAGGAAGCAGGATTTGATCCCGCTTTCGTCACATTTATCCGATATTATTCAGGTATCCCCAGACTTGCCAGTTTAGGCAACCCATGGCTTCAATGCATAGTTGGCCATGATAAGGCATTGATATCTGCTGGTATCGGACCAGTAGGTGACGTTCACGCTGCAGTTGTGATGGTCCACTGGATCTATTGTCCAGCGTCTGATCCTGTCGTTGACAGTTCAGTTCCTCAACGTTCTCTACCTGTCAGGGACGCGTCCAGGGTGGAGGGGGCCCGGCTGTAGCGCCCGGCAGAGGGACCCTCTCGGGGGACGAAGCGGGTGTGCGTACTGACGGGCCCGATCTGGGACTGTAGTCCCTGGCCACTTAGACTGAAGTGGAAAACGTGAATTGTTATTAAAAGGAAGAACTACACTACTTACCTGAAGTGGAAAACGTGAGAAGAAGGTTACTTCTTCAGTTCCCACTTCAGGTACATTTATGTACATGCGGCTTGGGTCACATGACGGGTGCCACGTCATCTACAGAGAGAGCCACAGCCATCTGGGTATCCCCGCAGGGGATCCTGAGGGCATCCGCTGCAGGTGCGCATGCTAGGCGTAGCGGGAAGTCGTCCAGGGTGTCCGAGCCGGACGGGTCAACAGTACAATGATACAAGGGAAGGTGGTCCGTGTAAATAGAAAGAATAAACAGAAAGGGAGAATGAAATAAAGGAGAAAGAGAAAAGAGGGAAAAGGGAGGAAAGGGAGGAAGGGGAAGAGGGAGGAAGAAGGGAGGAGGAAGGATGGGTAGCGGGGAGCGGGTGAGCAGGTGAGGTGGGCCCGGGTGGGCCCGGGTGGGACCGGGTCAGGTGGGTGTGCCCTGACACTACCCCTTGTACTATTAGGTAGTCATCCAACGCAATTAGATCATTTACGTTGACCAAGGGTTCCCAAGTAAGGTCACCAAGTCCCCATCGGACATGGAACCATAAAGACTTATCATCGTCCCACGATGGTCGATGATTTCCTTAACCTGGTATTCCCATTCTGGGTCATCGCCAAAGTCGTAAAATACTTCTACAGCGTGCCCAGGGAATAACACAGAATCATTCAGCTCATGAGGTGCAAGCCATGAGATGTGGAACTTTGCAAAGATATTTCTTTGCGTCAACACTGGGGGAAGCCTGAGGATGTAGTTTGATGAGTCCTCAAGTACCTCCAGTATTTCGATATGCGTAGTCCCCCTTCTTCAATTTGGGGGAATCAGGGCGCCGATGTCAGTTCACCTGGATAGCCTGTTCTACACGACTCTTAATAATAGCATCGTGAGTGGCCTGGATGGTGTCCAGGGCCCGCTGGGCAAAGGATTTTACCCCCGGCAATTCGGATGACGGCAGAGACACGGTCATCTGTGGGAGGTATCCATATACCAACTCAAATGGGGCGAATCCCATTGATTTATTCGCACTTGAGTTCAATGCGAATTCTACCATGGGTATATGCATGGCCCAATCTTGTTGATCAGGTCGGACGAATGACTGAAGGATCTGGACCACTGTCTGGATCGCTCGTTCTGCTTGGCCATCCCCTTGAGGATAGAACACAGTGGTTAACTTGAGTTTAACACCCATTAGTCAGTGTAACTCAGTCCAGAATTGAGACATAAACTTCGTGTCGCGATCTGACATGATGGATGTTGGCATGCCATGCAAATGCATGACATGTTGCAGGAACAAATGTGCCAGCTCAATTGTCTTGACCTGGGTCGTCACAGGCACTAGGTGAACCTGGCACATTAGACGGCACAAAACTACCCAAAGGTAGTTATAACTCAGGCTTGTCAGGAATGGTCCGATGAAATCCATGGTGATTGACTCCCAAGGCTTCTCAGGGACCAGGAGCTGGTGCAGCAGTCCCGGATATCTGAGTTTGCTTTTCTTGGTCGTCTGGCACATCCCGCAGGACATGCAGAATTTCTCGATGTCTTTTGACATCGAAGACCACCAGTAGTGTTTGCATACGTACTTGAGCGTCTTTTTGATGCTGAGGTGACCAAGGATTCTGTGTGCATGCTCGATCACGATGCCCATAATCCTCTCCCCTTTATGAATAGATTCAGGGAGGACAAGTTGTGGTTCACCTGAATCATTCAGATGAAAAATCAGGCCATTGACGATTGAGAACTTGGGGAACTCCTCGGGTTTTGTGAGGATTCCTTTCCAAGCAGTGTGCCTGGAGTAGCCATCTTTCACACTTGCGATGAAAGCACCACCCTCTACATGAGGACGTAGTTCTGCCAATGGCGGCAGTACATCTTCGAGGGAAAGCTCCCTCCTCCCTTGACGATCGCCAGGGGGATCGAGCCCGGATGCCTCAAGATCTCGTGGTTCCTGAGTGTCTCCGATAGAGTGAGATGCAGCCAGGCGTATGCACTGCAGTTTTAACCTGTGCAGGTGTAACAATTCTTGTGCTTCCTCAGCAGGCACCAAGGGCAAGTCGTCGCCCTCTTTATCAATCTGTATATCTGCGGATACATAATTGTCATAGTGGACATCCTTGTCTGACGAGGATTCATAGTACTGTGACAGGGCGTCAGCCACTTTGTTTGTGTGGCCCTGCACATACACGATGTCACAATTGAAACCGTGAAAGAAATTTTGCCAGCGAATGTGACACAGCACAGTATGGTTCTTCTCTTTGAAGTAAGTAAGAGCCTTGTGGTCAGTGACCACAGTGAATTTTCGCCCACCAGTCAGCTTGTCGAGCCATTTGGTGAGCACTTCCAGAATGCCTAGAGCTTCCAGCTCATAGGTGAAATATGCCCATTGAGTCAGGGTGAATTTCTTTGACATAAACGCAGCAGGGTTGGAGGTCTGCCACTCTTCACCCTGTGCGAGCATGGCCCTGACGCCAGCTGGGCAGGCGTCGGTGATGACCCAGACACGGAACTTGTCTCGGTCTTCAGAAGGAACTGAATCTGGTATATCCCAGATTATGGGCTTTAGAATCAGCGTCTTGCATGCGATTACTTTGATTTGCATGAAACACTTTTCATGTAGGGTGCTCCAGCAGAATGGCATATGGCTGGTACATATGGATTGCAACGGTCCAGTGTATGCACTGACGTTGGGCAGGAATTTTGCTAGGTACTCTATGAGACCTAGGAACCTAAAAACCTCGGTGTGGTTCTCTGGCGTTCACCAGTTCCTTATTTTGTCTAATTTATCGGAATCTGCATGGATTCCATTTGAGTCTACTTTACACCCTAGTATGTCAAGTACAAGGGCGAATGGCTCAAATTTTCTTGGGCTCACATAGAGCTTCTCATCTTTTAGACGAGTATATATCCACAAGAATTTTTCGTTGTGTTGCTTCACTGTCATAGTTCCATTGAAGATGTCGTCGAACCATATGTGGATGGCTCGACCAATTTGGTCCCTTAGGATCCAGGTCAAAACACGCTGAAACATGGAGGGGCCATTACAGTCCCCTTGTTGCAGCATGTTGGATATGAAAGTACCATATGGGGTACTCATCCCGGTGTATTGTATGCAGTCCAGTTCGATACGAATCTGTTCGTACACGTCTGTCATATCAATTTTCGATCGATAAGTTACCTGAGCCATACTGTCCATGATGAAATGCATGTCAGGCATGGGTGTGACATCGAGAATAGAGTTTGTGTTGCGATTTCTCGCATCGATTACAGTTCGCAAAGAACCGTCCTTCTTTGCAAGACAAAGAAGTGGAGCAGCCGTCGTGACTGCCTTGCGTTCCCACCACTTGGCTCGCTCATAACGAGTGATCTTTTCTCGAAGCTGCGGTTTGAGAGCTTGAGGGCACATAGCCCTCCTTTCTATATATTTTTTATTCGGATCAATCAAGTTGATCCGGTGGTTAACCTCCCTGAATGGAGGTAGGACCTCAGGGGCTGGTGCCATGACGTCCTTGAAACATTCACGCCACCAATTCCTGAGTGGCATGAATTCAGGGTCTGTCATTGGCAGCCCTTCTAAATGGGAACAGTTGGGAAGCCTGAGGTCTTTTGACCTCAGGCTCAGCCAGTGATTGGGCCACTGGGGGGTGTCTGCATCTTTTTGAGTGGACATGGCAAGTACGCATGGTGAAGGGTTTACAGCCTTCGCCGTATTGCATCATGCCGTTTGTTTAGATGACAGTTCGGTTCTCGGTGCACAGGGAAGTTTGGGGCAACCGCGTGCAGCTGCCCCCACGGAAGTTTTACCCCATTCCGTTAGGACATCAAACATTTTGATGTTGCCCATCTTTATGTGGACAGTGTGGGTTTTGAAATTGAGGGACGCTCCATTGGCATTCAGCCAAGGAGCTCCGAGAATGGCGTCGTAGCGGTCAATGTTAATGATGTCAAAGTAGTGAGTAGTCGTAACCCCATGAATGGTTACAGGAGTATTTGTGCCGTACATTATGCATGAATGACTGTTTTTGGTCCCCATCTGGAGAACCAAGGGGTTTGGCAACTCAAGCAGTGGAATGTGCACTGCTTGGACAAAATCTGGAGATAGGGCGTCTGTTTCAGCACCACTATCAAATAGGACAAAAGCGTTTACCCCAGCGATGTTAACCTCGCTGGTGAGCATCTGCCTTAAGTTGGCACTGCGGTTTTCAGATTTACCTGCCTCTCATGAGATTCTAAACTTTGCGTCGAATATTGGCGGGATTTTCTTCAGAAGCTTGTTAGGCACTGAAGAACTCATCACACTCTGCGTTGATGGTTTGGTGGATGAAGATTTAGGGACCGGTATTACACCGTCCCTTTTGTAAGATTTTACAGCATCGTCAACAAGCTCAGCCACTATCTGTTCATCAGATGGCAGTTTGTCTGCTTGCCGAGCAGACGCTAATTTAATAAATTTTCGTCCATGGGGTCCACAAACGTCATAGCACCGACAAACATGTCAGCGTCCACCTCTATGTACTCCTCCTCCGCCTCAGCGAGGAGGTTGGGGTCGTACAGGTCATCCACAAGTTTATCATCAAACGTTTCATCATTGGCCATACAGTCCTGCACCTCTGCAGGATCTTCAACGCCTTCCAGTTCTTCTACAGGCTCCGAGTCCTGTAGGTCTCGCTCATCAGACTTGACGGCTATGTTGTACATGTGCAGTTTGGGCTTGTTGTGATTTGGGCAATCACGTTGATACCCTACTTTCCCGCATTTATAACAACACGGTTTCCCATCCTTATCCAAGGATGGCATCGATTTCGTCATTGTAGACAGCATCAACTTTTCTGTCTTTGGAGCTGGCGAATAGCTCGCACGGAAGGTCGAGCATTGCCCACTCTTCTGAGTTGACATGTTCCCCCCAAAGGTGTTTTTGTACACTTTCTTGGTGGACGAGGAATCAGCAGCCTTTTTGGGTGCTGCTGCAGTATTGGTGTTTTGTTTTTGCGTTGTTTTTGACGCAGTTGGCGCCTACGATATGCAGAGATCGCCTTAATTGAATCATATGCATGGTCCAGGCGGAGCACGGTGGTCCACAACTCATCTTTTGTTGTGTAATCCACGGAAATTTCATGGCACATAACCATCTCCTGACACATTTCGCCAGGGATGGCATTCAGGAAACGTTCATTGAACATTGCCTGGTCGGGAGGCATGATCATCTCCTCAGCTGCACGATACATGTCAGAGACCAGATCGAGACGAAGGAATGTCTCTGTGGTGGAGGGCTTCAGCCTCAGCGACTTATGCCAGGAGCGCTGTGCCAAGTAACACATCCATGCCCTAACTTACTAACTGGCAACCAGAACTAAAAGGGGGTAAACTCCAGTCGATTTTATTACTGAGGTGTAACCTATGTACAAGTTGAGTATATATAGTTACAACGAGGGCTGGCCCATAAATGGCAGGGCCAAGCAGAGCAGAGCTAACGGAGTTACACGTTAGCTGATTGAATATTACCAACAAGTCAGGTTACGGGGTTAGTGGAATGGTAGGCGATAACCCAGAAACAGAAAGGAGGGATAGGCCTGAAGGAGGGCTTGCAGGGCAAGCGAGTGAATTGCCCAGTGGAGGCGGGAGTGCGCTAGTGGACGTCGGAGCTGTCCGGAAACCTTCGGGGCTCTGTACTTAGGGAGGTGTAGGTAATATATTGAAAAGAGGGGGTGGTGACCATCGAAGAGAAGCGGAGGTGGTTGCGGAATACGGGAGCTCTGAGGTTAGTGAGGAAGGAGTGGAGGTAGTCCGGAGAGTTCGGAGGTAGTGGAAGTCAATGGCCGAGTATGGATATGACAATACAGCTGATTATAGAAGTGTTTGATTCCTTTCATGGAATCGTATGAAAGCGTTTTGAACGCTTTTGTGGATGCTACCGCTGCAGACTTCTTGATGAAGGTGCAGATAAGGATTTCCAGTAGATCCCAGAATGGGGGAGTTACCCTGTTCTGCACTCCAATGCATATATAGTGCATTAGGAGGTCTTGCGCCTCGCCTTCAATGGCGGTTGTCAAAGTGTGGACGTGAAACTCGTTATAAGCTTCACCCTTCCACCCACACGACGACATATAGGCTAGCCAGGAGTGCAGCCAATTGTGGAATAACTTTGAGTTATTTTCTCCAGACCATTTGATGGTTGGAGTTAGTCCCTGCATCTTTTTGAGCAGTTCTGGATGGACATCTGCCGGCAGTGGCTGCAGGATTCGAACCTCTACACTTTGGCATGCAGATTCAAGAAGCTGAGCCATGAACTCAGATGGATCAGGCACTACTCATGCCACAGGTGCTGCGTATGAATGCATGGTTGAGTCAAACAAACTGGGTCGTACAGATGAGCGGTTTGGAAAGTTGGATGAAGGCTCCTGTTTTATCTCGGTGCCAAATGGGTCAAGGAATGGGGGGTTGGGCCAGGACGAGCCACCCTCGCCACCATCCTCATCATCACCATCCCCACTTGGCTGGCGGGGCCTTCTTCCTGAGTTAGACCTAACTTGGTCTACACGCCTCTTGCTCCCTTCTGGAGCTGCAGGCGGTTGTGAGAAATGGTGGTAATTATCCAGCACCTGTCTGAGTGCTGTGCTGTGGGACAGTCTTTCGGGGTTTTCACCATTTGCCCCACGACCCATGTTGTGTACGAATGCCACGTCTGTATCCAGATGGGCGTTAAAGTCAAAAGTGGATTCGCTGAGACTATGTTGTAGCGGGGATTTGCTGGTGCACCCTAAACGAGCCAAATCCCGCGATTCTACTACCCTCAGCAAGCACCTCACATCCATCACATGTAACCCATATCCACTCACACTCCTTACACATATTTCCTATTTTTCCTAATTTTTCTGATTTCATTTCCGGTGTCTAGAGCCCGATGTTTCCGTTTTCTTATTGTCATGTGATACTCTTTCCTTATTTATCTATCGGACTCTTCCGTGACCCACTGTACAGTAGCTATAGAGTCATCAGCACCACACTCTAGAGGACCAATATACCACCATTAACCTGACCCTCAGTGAGATTCCTATCCCCCCTCCTTCCTTTCTCGACTCTAGTTGGATAGACCTGTTACAACGTTCAGCGAAGATTGGTCTGACCTTGGCAGGCTGTCTGCCAATGTCATCTACACAATCCTGGATGTAGATCGGGCATTTTTTTCATGTGTGATAATCGTACGGAACACTGATGACTTCCGCATCACCGTCCTCCTCCTGTATCGTCTCCACAGTGGCCTTTATGCATTTGAGTAGCGTCAATGCATGGTATTTTCACCCCACTGTTCATGGGTTGCAATGACAGAATGAACGGTGCAGGCACACAGCCTGGCCTGAGATGGAGTGGGGAGTTCCACTCTCCCCCACAGTCGACGATCCAGCCAGTTGTCCTGGGTCGATCTCCCTACCTTTCCCCTTGGCATCAGTGGTTACTGTTAGAACGGGGCGGAAACAGACGACTCCGGAGTGGAATCAGAGACTTAGCATGGAGGGACCTTGGCCTCAGCGACTCAAGCAGAGCGCTGTGCCATTGCTGTTTGTCCATTTGGTCCTTAATTTCACAGTAGGTGAGCAGGAAGTCTCTAGGGGGCATTTCAGGTCGATTTCGGACTAAACCAAAATGAGTATGTACAAGCGCCGATATATATAATGGAAGGGGCAAAAGCACAAGGAAAACAAAGGGTAACCGAATCGGAACGAAGACGTCCGAACGGGAACAAAGGGTAGGAGGAGCGGAGCGGTACCGAAGGTCATAAGGCAGGACCTGTGATACGTCCGAAAGGAGGTAGGGAGGGCGAAGCCCAGAGGGGCAGGAGGATGAGGGGAAGTGGGGATGATGACTAACTGGCTAGAATAGGAAGAAGCAGTAGTCCAAATAGGGATGAGGGGAAAACGCGAGAAATACATTACAAGCGGCGAGAGTGCTGAAGACGATCCGTGAAGCTTGGGGGTTGCGGAGCTTACGGAGGTTATGGAGGCGGGGTTGAAAGTCCGAGGGATATTGGCAATGGTGTTTACGTAGTATGGGGTCACCAATGCAATGGACTAAGACCGAGGTGGAGTCAAAGTCCAAGGTAGGGACTATGACGGAGGCTTGGAGCAAGGTACGAGCGGTGTCCGAGTGCGAAGTACGGGACAGCGGTGGAAGGTCGTAACTTGGCGGAAGGGTGGCGGAGGAGTAACAGAGGGAGGAGAGAGGGGAAAGGTAAGGGAGAAGGAGTGGCAGAAAGGAGAGTAGTCAGGTCCGAAGGTGAGTATCGGAGCGGACGGGGGAAGCGTAGGAGGATGACGGGAGGGTGGAGGTGTTGTGAAGGGGGAGCGGAGTAGTAGGAGGGTGGAGAGAGGGGCAGTGTTCGGTCCGAGATGAGTATTGGAGCGGACGGAGATAGGGTCGGAGAGGTAAGGAGGAGGTGTGTTGCCAGGACCGAGGGTGAGTATCAGAACGGCAGCGGTAGGTTATGACTCCGGAGGTGAAGAGGGTGGAGGTCCGGAAGTCGGGTCGGGGTCGGGTATGCACGGATATGACAGTTACTGGCACCATCGACGGGGTAGGTGGCTTAGTTCCACTAAAGATGGGAACAAATCATCTGTTGGGTTCTTGTACCTCGATGGACGGGCATGAACTTGCCACCTCTGTGATGATGGCAGTGACAGTGGGGATCCCTTCAGGTACTGGGACCCCAATGATTGGCTGACCCATTTGATTAACGGGAACTACAGGGATCTCTTGGGGCACTTGCACCTCAACAGTGGGTTTAATGATTGGTTGACCCATTTGATTAATGGGGACTCTTGGGGCACTTGCACCTCAACAGGGGTTTTTTTCATCTGCTCAGAGACAACGATAGGATCCCCACCAGTTGATGGGTTTGCAGGAGGGTTATCCACCGTTGCTGCGGGTGGCTTTGGCTCGTCGCATCAAGAGAGTGCAAGGAGAATTTCATTTAATTTCTCGTTTAGTCTTTCTTCCACCTTAATGATGTTACGATCTAAACAAGCGATGTTATCGCTATTCCCAGAGATCTGGGTATTCATGTTATGGACATCACCCCTCAAGTCGGCAATGTCATCGTCGACTTGGTCGACGCAATTTCTTAGTACTCGCACCGTTTCAGACGTGAGGGAGTGGGTTGGGGATGGAGGATGCGATGCGCACATTGGGATGTATGCTGCAAGAGTCTCAGCATGAGGGCTTCAGATGTTGTGACTTGGTCAACGTCCCCATATAGGTGAGACGCGTCGCTGGGCCCTTGCAGGCCCAGATCACCACCATCACTTGAGGTGGTGTCGTCTTCCGCCCTATGGCCAGTGGAGGGGCCGGCCATGTTGGCAGGAGCATTAGACGTGCTCCTGGTGTTGTATCTCCACAACATCAAGAGGATGTGTCAAGTCATTCAACAAGTTCACATGAGAACTTGATCGAAGTCGCGCGTTGTCAGGGGCTGACAACGTGCGTGTTGCCAAATGGGGTTTTGGCACCAGTAATGCGGTGCCGAGAATGGAAAAGAAAATAGAGCATAAAAAAGTGAAAGGGATCTTACTTGTTTTGGGGACGGTACGTTCCGTTCCCCTGTTCGCCTCAGGCCTCAGTTGGTCCATCTAAGTATACGCTTTGATGGGCTGTATATTAACAGGGTAGAAGTAAAGGCTGATCCACCTTTTACAGCTACCCCGAGGGTTTATATACATTCTAATGCATTCTCGGCACAAATAAATAGAGAAGCTTCCGTGATGCTAAATTAGCATCACGACATAATTATCAGACTGTCATATCTGTACCTCCACTCCGGGCTCCTGGAACTCCAAACCTGACTTCCAGAGTCCTACTTCCCTTCTGCCACCTCCTCCTTGCCAACTTCCAAGAAGTTATCCCACCTCCGGCTCCAACACCACCTTCGGTCTGACTCCGGAACATTCCGGGTCCGACCTCATCCTTGACACCTTCCAGACGAGCACGCAACACCTATGCTCCCGACTCCGGACCTCCGCTCCGGAATCCCGTTTGCATCTCCATCTCCGGAACCTCCGGTCTTAGCTCCGACCTCGGACTTAGACCCCACCTCCGCTTATACCCATTGTATTGGTTAGCTCATTCCATTTAATTATGTTTGCCAATATTCCGGAGTTTAACTTCCGAGTTCGGACTTTCCGGACTTACCTTGGACCTTGCAACTATTGCATTGTCCTATTCAATTCCGCTATTCTCCCTCATTCCTATTTGGGCTGCTGCTTCCTTTCTATTCAGTCAGCTGGCCATTCCCCACTCCCTTCCTCCTTCCTCCTTGGGCCTTGGCCCTTCACTCCTCCTTTGGGAAACATCATTGAGTCAAACCCTTGACCCTCGGTGTTGTTCCTCCTTCCAGCTCCCTTTGTCTCCTTTCAGAGTACCCTCGCTCCTTTTGATTCTGGACCCCTCCTTATATACAATGTACATAGTAACTTGTAACCTCAGTCCAAAATCGACTTGAATTCCCCCAAGAGACTTCCCCTCTGCTAGATCTGAAATTAGGGACCCCTAGGACAACCAGCAATGGCACAGCGCTCCACATGAGTCGCTGAGGCCAAGGTCCTTCCACGCTAAGTCTCCAATTCCACTCCAGAGTCGTCCGAATCCACCCATTCTAACAGACAACACAACATCAATTGATGTTGTGGGCGGAATATAGACATGGGCCGGGGCCTCACAGCAACCCATAGGGGTTCAGGGAGGGGAGCCTCAGCAGTGGAGTTACTGGCTCTGCCATCTGTCAGGGTTCACATGTTAGTTTGTGATAAGAGTGTCCTGAAAACCTAGTCATTGCTAAAGCTGAGGTTCTACCCTTCAGTGGACATAGAGCTTATATGTACATGTATGACATAAGCAAACATGTGTGAGAGAGAGATAACTGGAAGCTAAGTTGGCTAATGGTAGACAATGAAACAGAATAGGAATAGGAAACAAAGGGAATGTCTGGATATAGGGGTGGTGTCAGGGACTGCATGTCAGTTCACAACAATAAAGGTGTTCCCAAGAAACCTAGTCATTGTTAATGCTGAAGTGCCACCTTCAGCAGAGATAGGAGTTATATACCACTGCTATCCACTAGAGCATGGCTACAAACGAGATAAGGAATAGCTGATAGAATGATGACATGAAAAGATAAGTATTCATTTGGGTAATTGTAAGCGAGGTGTGGGAAAGGGGTGACATGTGGACAGAAAATAGGAAGTGGGAGCTAAGCAAAATTACCTGCATTCTTCAGATTTCTCCAGATCATCTTATGGCAACTCCCTTCTGGCATAGGGGGTCAGGGTAGCTGGTTAGGCCATGCCCTGACAGGTGGCAGTGACATGTGGGAATGTATGATATGATAGGGGATATGCAGCTACATGTGGGCATGGCTACATACAATATCGAATAGGGGTATCAGAACACCACTTACATGTTGTCCCCTGACACCATCCACTGGGGGGGGATAGGGGAATGAGGCCCAGTCCTTGTATGTTGGCTGAGTCCAGGGATCTGTGACATTTCACCACACCAAGTATTGATGTGATGGAGGGGAGGGTGAACTAAGGTGATTTGAGGATAGAGATTCTACCCTTGGCAGGGGTGCTTTGGCAGAATGCTTCATTTGGGGGGGAGTCAATGTAGGTGGGCACAGCTGGTACCATGCAAACAAGCTGATTATCACAATTCTACCACCCATGTCAAGCACCCCACTTCCAAAACACATCTACCACTGTTCCAGATACCCCTTCCACATTTTCCATATTTTTTCCGATTTTTTCAAGCCATTCCTGACCATGGACAACCATCAGTTTCCAAATTGGGCAACTGTCACCCACATATTCTGCTGCTTCCTCCATATCTCCATCAATTCTCCACCGATCCGGACGAATTTAATATCGTTGGAAAGCCCTTGTCAACACGAGTCGAACGATGCTACGAGTGACGCATTTGGTTCAGCGGTTGTTCCGATTGCCATGGTTCTTTATTTCCTGAACAACGTCAATATTTCTTTGATATTACTTTTTTCTTACTCATTCCTTGTGGATCTGTTGCAGTCCTAAACCCGTCAGATCATTCAGATTTCCATGTATTTCTTTCATATTTATAGTTACCTTCTTCCTGTATTTACAAAAAGGACTCCCCCAACAGAGAGAGGTGCTCCCCAACAAACATGAAGTTTTAGCAAGAAGTTTACCAGCACCCAGAGTGGCAAATATGAAGCCAAAGGGGCTCAAGACATAGTGCAGGGGCAGAGTTCCCATTAGTTTGATTTTTAGTGAGATTTACAAGTTTTTCATTTTTATCACATTGCACCTGGACCATTTCTCCTCCCCCCTTCCGAACCTCCCCTGAGCATTCCCAACTCTGTGGCCCCCTCTCTTTCTCATTAGGGTGGTAGATCCCTTGCCCCCTTACATTGACCATCATGTCATCTTCCACATTGAATCTGGTGGACATGGGAGTAGTTGGGAGGTTTCTGTGCATGTTCATTGCTTTGGGGGGGCCACTGTGTAGGGTATTTATGGTATGTTATTGTATGTTATCATATTAGTTAGGAGCTGGCAGGGACTCACACCATTCTGGTGTTTTTCTGCTGGTAAGTTGTGAGGGATGAGTATGTGTACTTCATGGCAATGTTTGCCTAATCCTTGTGGGATTATCTGGGTATCAAAGACTATAATAGTTCTGCATATACCCTGCTCCTAGCCCCTGCCAGATTGGGACCCAATGTTGTACTATGTCAGAGACCTGGTCGAGATGAAGGAGTGTCTCCATGGCGGAGGGCTTTGGCCTCAGCGACTTGTGCCAGGAGTGCTGTGCCAAGTAACACGTCTGTGCCCTAACTTACTAAACTGGCAACCAGAACTGAAGGGGGTAAACTCTAGTCAATTTTATTACTGAAGTGTAACCTATGTACAAGTTGAGTATATATAGTTACAGCGAGGGTGGGTCTGCAAATGGCGGAGCCAAGCGGAGCGGAGCTAGCAGGGTTAGACATTAGCCGATTGAATATTACCAACGAGTCGGGTTATGGGGTTAACGGAAAGGCAGGCGATAACCCAGAAACAGAAAGGAGGGATAGGCTTGAAGGTGGGCTTTGCAGGGCAAGCAAGTGTATTGTCCAGCGGAGGCGGGAGTGCGCTAGCAGATGTCAGAGCTGTCCGGAAGCCTTCAGGCTCCGTACTTAGGGAGGTGTAGGTAATAAATTGAAAGGAGGGGGTGGTGACCATCAAGGGGTACCGAGGGGATTGCGGAATACGGGAGCTCCGAGGTTAGTGAAGAAGGAGCAGAAGTAGACCAGAGGGATCGGAGGGATTGGAAGTCGATGGCCAGGGATGGATATGACATACTAGGCTTAATGTGATTGCCTTGTCAAGGTCCAGGGGTCTTGTTTTTGCTGGTGAAGCCAGCATGTGATCCAGTTTGTGGTGGTGGATCCCCCTTTTTATTTTCATGCAGTCTTATGGATTTGGTATCTTATTTGTACTTAGGTGACTCTCTTCTCTCCCTAGTTTAATGATGTTGCAGTCACACACATAGGGTTTATATACATCTGCATCCACTAGAGACCAGTATATCAGGCAACCAAACAAGAAACTGAAAGAATCAAGATCCAGAGGGACAGATCAAAAAGGGACCAAGGTGTGGTGTGGGAAGATTGAAGAATCAACAAGTTAGAGTAAATAATGGACATGTGGCCACATGTGGCAAAGTTACTTCTAACTCATATATATACTAATTGTGCAAGGTGACCATTCTGATTGGCTCAAGCCCCAATATTTTTCTCCTCTAGTAGCCAGCCTGCTATGACCTTCCATATATGGAAATTTCCTTATAGGGTAGGTTCCCAATTGGGTAATTTCCATGTTTGGAAGGTGTCATATAAGGAAATTTCCTTGTATGGAAGGTACAGTCATCCATATATTATGACTGTTACAGCCTCCCATGTGCTTGTTATCTTGCTTTGTTAAAAGCTTTTGACACTGCAAGCAGGCTAGGAATCTAACCCCCTAAATGCAAGCAAATTCATAGGGAGTCTACTATGTCCCAAGTTGGTCCTGGGTTTGGTCCAGGTGCTGACAAAAACAAAACAATCACAAAAACTCCTTAAGAAATTACATACCCCTGGTCCTTGGACAATTGTCAGGGATTCCTTATAAAACTCAAGGAGTCAAACTTTTGTAGGTGGATCTCAGTACTACTGTCTCTCTGTAGTCAAAAGGGAGGTCACTTTTCCATTTCTATGTTTACAGGGTTTATAAACACAAGGAATGGCAATAAACTGGAAAAACAAATGAAAGGAAAATATGAAACCACAGATTGTAGTTAGAGCAACTGTGTAGATGGTTATGTATGGCCAATAAGTCCAATGCAGAAGTCCATTCAAGAGGAAATAAAAGAGATAAGTGGGTCATATCCACCAATAATTGCCATCCTCCATTTATTTCCCTCTCACACCACCCTCATCCATCTCCCCTGCTAGAGTGTGTGCTTCCACATGTGCTGACTAGCACTGCTGTTCAGCACCAGAAGTCATTTAGTTCAGTTCAAACTGGATGCTTATTTCAATCCTACAAAGTTCATGAAGGAGGAATGAAAATGATTGGTAAAGGGCAGGATGTATGTTACAAAGTGTTCACAATTCACATAAGAGATCAGACATCTGGAAATGCAGGGAAACTGTCAAAATGTAATGAAGATGGAAATGTTGACCATCTTTTGCAGCAATGTTCAAACCAGTGCTTCAGAAGAAGAGCTCACTGTTGTATTGGGCTGTCAACCAAGTTGTCCCTGATGATGTGCTGCTGTTCCCCATGAGGTGGTGTCAGGGCACACCCGCCTGACCCGGCCCCACCTCACCCGGTGCCCCACCATCCACTCCTCCTGACCTCCCCCTCTTCCCCTTTTACTCTTCTCTTTCTTCTTTCCTCTCTTCTCTCTTCTCTTTCCTCTTTATTCTTTTCTTATCACACGGACGACTTCCTTTGTATCAATGTACCATTGACCCGGCTGCAGTGTAATGCACCCGGACCCGGACACACTGGATGACTTCCCGCATACCAGACGCCCCTAGGACCTCTTATGGAGGTACCCGGATGGATGCAGCTGTGCGCGTAGATGATGTGGCGCTTCCCACATGGCCTCGACCACATGTATATAAACACAGCCTAAGTGGGAACTGAGAAGCAACCTTCTTCTCACATTTCCCACTTTAGGCAAGTAGCTTACATTTCCCTTGTTAATAACAATAACACATTTCCCACTTTAGCCTGAGTGGCCAGGGACCCTCATCTGCTTCAGGCCCATTGTTACACGTGCCTGCATCATACCTACCGGACCCTCAGCCCCGGGCGATATACCCGGGCACTCTCGACCCCGGGTCAGTCCCTGACAGGTGGTGACATTTGCATCCATGACCTGTTGCAGCTCTACATCCAAACCTGCACCCTCCCAACACTGCCACCACACTCCTTCCTACCCAAACTCCTGCTCCACTCCATGGCATCCCCTCCAAACCTAGCTTTTTTAAATGGCCCCTGGCCATTTAAATCCTTACCACTGAAGCTGATTGCAATTATCATCAAACCTGCATGATTTTTCATTGATGATTAATGATCAACAAATTTGCTCCCATGCCATGCCCTGACTGGTGATTGTTGTTCCAGCATTTAAGGTGCATGTGTTGCCTGTTGCTCTCAATATCCTTCTCATGATTTGTTTTTCCATGTTCTGTTTGACTACCTGTCATATCCATACATACCCGATCCTTCAACTCCTGGACCCCCTCTCCACCACCTACAGAGTCCTACCCTATTCCCATCTGCTCCAATCTCCACCTTCGGACCTGACACCACCTTCCTCTCACTGGACTCTCTCCCAACCAATCTCTGCTAAGGTACAACCTTCCACTCCTGTCCCATACCCCAAACTCAGACACCATTTGTACCTCCACTCCAAGATCCTGTCATGTGACCTCGGACTTTGACTCCACCCCAGCCTAAGTCCATTGCTCATTTCACGTAAATGCCATTGCCACTGTCAGGGCACACCCGCCCTCCCCAGCTCCACCTGCCCTCACCCGGTATCCCACTTATCTTTATTCCTCACCCTTCATCACTGTTCTTCATTTCTTGTTCTTCCTTCCTTTTGTTCATTTGTTCTTTCTTCTATTTCTATTTACACAGATGACCTCTCTCCATATCCATGTATTATTGACCCGCCTGTGACATGCACACGACACACCTAGCCCTGGATGACCTGGATGGCTTCACAGTGCAACCCAGCACATGCATGTGCAGCACACACCCTTGGGATCCCCCACAGGGACACCCAGGTGACTGTGGCGGTATGCAGGGTGATGTTGTAGGCAGGCACAGCTGGTACTGCACAAACAAACTGAATATTGTGATTTCCCCCATCCCTGCACATCCCCACTTCATGAAACACATCACAGATGTCCTCATATACCATTCCTACTCTTCCATGATTTTTTCCTATTTTTACAGACACATTCCCAGTCCTCACAGACCAAATTCCCACGCCCACCCAGCAGCGCAGCCACACTCAGACTGGATTTCACTTATCTCAGCAACCACTGCGCCGATTTGGACGATATTGGTACCGTTGGAAACGTGTCATTTAGGAGTACTAGGATCCGTGATTATCGGGAGTTGATTGGTGATGGATAGAGTTGGTTGGCTGGAAATCACCTATTGCTTTATTGTTTTCTTGATTATTGTTTTCCCTTCCTTTTTCCGATATTGTTTGTTGCCGATATGACCCACCTAAGCACATGGGACTCATCGGATATTTTCCTTCATTTTTATTTGATCATTTCTCATATATACCTGTACACTAGAGACCTTTAACCTGTGGGGTGCTCGTTCCTCACACACCCACACATTTAGCGATCTCTAGCTCCTGCGGAGGGCATCGGGGCTGCACTCCAAACCCCCCTGGGGCATTGCCCCAGAGCCCATGCAACAACATCCTTGTTATTATTGTTCCCCTTGTGCTAAAGAAATAATAAGATATATGGTAATTATGTATTTATGCACCAAGGGGCCAGCCCCTTGAACCCCTGCTCCTGCGGAGAGCCATTGGGGCGTTGCCCCAAGCCCCACTCCTGTGGAGAGCCTGGGGCTGCGCCCCAAACCCCCCTGAATATATTTGATTATTTTTTACACCAAGGGGCCAGCCCCTTGAACCCCTGCTCCTGTGGAGGGCCATCAGGGTGTTGCCCCGAACCCCACTCCATTAATTATGCACAGGAATGAGAAAAGCCATTCCCCCTCTTGGCAATGCACTGGGAGTGAGGCCCTTTTATTTGTTGTTTTTCTTCATTTTCTGGCCATTTCTGTCAACCCACCACCCCCCATCACATGAAATTTCTTAATTTTTTAGAGCCACCTTGCTTTTATTTTCTATGTTTTTATTCTATGTTGTCCCATGTTGCCGTAAATTTTCTGAATGTTAATTTGTATAGGATACCTTGGTATTAATTTTCTTGGTTTTCCCACATTGCTGCAATTTTTTCAGATTTTATTTAATATAGAATACTGTGTTTTGATTTTCTATGTTGTCCACATTACCACAAATTTTTCGGTTTTTTGTTTTGTCTTTGGCTCTGTTGTTGTTGGAAACTCTGCATTTTTTTTCTATTTATCTATTCACTAGTAGCAAAAATAGCGAAAACACAAAGAGAAATAAGGAAGTATTACTATTTAATCATACATCCCAATTTCGAAAACACAACAAAAAAGTAATAACTAATACAACAAAAACATTACTATTATTTATTTATTTACTGTTATTATTTATCCATTTTACATACCAAAGTCACATGGGAACAAAAAAGAGTTGCTCCCATGAGGGGGTTTGAACCGGTTTTGAGTGGGGTATTAGTACTTTTTCGCATATGTCTGTGCACGAAAAAAGTTGTGGGAGGTCAAACTCAACTACTCACGTGAATTTCCTCAAACTGAACATATACACATGATTTTCACACTAGAGACCTTTAACCCATGGGGTGCTCATTCCTCGCACACCCATGCGTTTAGCAGTCTCTAGCTCCTGCGGAGGGCATCGGGGCGCAGCCCCAAACCCCCCTGGGGCGTTGCCCCAGACCCCATGCAATGTCATCCTTGTTATTATTGTTCCCCTTGTGCTAAAGAAATAATAAGATATATGGTGATTATTTATGCACCAAGGGGCCAGCCCCTTGAACCCCTGCTCCTGCGGAGGGCCATTGGGGCGTTGCCCCAAACCCCACTCCTGTGGAGAGCCTTGGGGCTGCACCCCAAACCCCCCCCCTCTTAATCATGCCACAGAAATGAGAAAAGCCTATTCTTGTTATATTGTCCGACTTGTGCAAGTAAAGATGCAATGGGATATATATTAATCAATCAGAACATCATGATACACTACATTTGATGTCAAAGAGTCATGGTGTCCAGGAGGGAAAATGACTTTAATGTTTTGAGGAGAAGTAACGCTTGACAGTGCAACATAAAGTTGTCCATGACTGAAGCATGGTGCATGCAAATCAAGCCCCACATGCTTCACAGATTGTCCCTGTGCCTTGTTCACAGTCATAGCAAAGGCCAATGCAACTGTAAACTGCCGCCATTTGAGGATAAAGTTCAACTCCCCTAAGTCTGATGGTGTGAGGGTCATTCTTGGGATAAAAGCAACTTTCCCATGATGAAAACCTCCAAGGACATGGGCTTGAATCACTCTCCTTCCCAGATGCTCAACACGAAGGTGAGTTCCATTGCAAAGTCCATCCTGCACTGACAGGTTTCGGAGGAGAAGAATTGGGGATCCAACTTTCAGGGCCAATTTTGAAATAGGAACACCTGATGCATTGATGGAGTTGAGGTACTCCACTGGAATGGGATCAGGATGGTCAGCACCCTCTTCGTCCACAGCAGAATCAGCAGAGTCATAAATCATCTCCTCCCCAGGAAATTTGGCTAAGATGTGTTCATTGATGGAATGGACATCAGCATTATGTGGAGCAAGGATGATGTGATCAGAAAAGTATGGATCTGGGTGATTAGGAGTGGAAATATTGGGGTAGGTGACTTCGATAAGGTCTTCAAGTGTGGCACCTCTTGAAATGACCATGGATTCAGGAAGCCAAACATGAGTGGGCGAGTGTTGATTGCGGCCATGACCAACATCGAGCAGCCATCGAGCAAATTGCCTAACCTGAGGGTGTGCCCCATCTCCAAACGCATATTTTGTGTCAAATGGAAGACATCGAGCTCTCTCCAGATAGAAGACTTGCAGAGGGTCACACCAACAATGACCTCTCTTGAGCCTCTGGGGACAACTGGGAGGACTTGTTGGAAATCTCCACCAAAAACCATGGTCAAACCTCCAAACTGACGATTATTGTGGCATAACTCCTGCAATGTCCTGTCAAGTGCCTCAGGAGCATGACAGGACATCATAGGGGCTTCATCCCAGATGCAGAGGACATTTTGAGTAGCAAGAATATTGCCTAAAGGAGAATGGCGTTCAATTCTGCAGGTGGAATCCTCATGAATCTGGAGAGGGAGTTTGAAGGTGGAATGGGCTGTAGCGCCATCATGGAGAAGAATGGATGCCACCCCAGATGAGGCACTGCAAAAGACAATTTCACCACTGCTGCAAATAGTCTTGGCAAGGAGGTTGTAGAGGAATGTCTTGCCTGTGCCTCCAGGCCCATGGATGAAGAAGACACCTCCCCTCCCATTCCTAAATGCCTCAAGAATGGTATTGTATGCCAATCGCTGCTCGACATTGAGCAATGGAAGTGCGTCATGGACCTCCTGGTGCAGCAAGTTATGGTCATAGCGTCTGTGCTGAGCCAAGAGTGGATTTCCCACAATCCCATCCCAGTCAATCTCTGAACGTGGCATAGAGGGACAGATTTGAGCCATGTTTTTTCCACCTTGATGTATCAGCTGTTCAATCAGGTGTAGGCCATAGTCATAGACCTCTTCTTGGGTTGGTGCTTGGTGCAACCCCCTCCGAATCAGAGTTCTTTCCAGGTCATCACAGATGCTGGCACGGAAGTCATTCCACAGAGCTTCAGGCTGAGTGGGAAGACAGTGAAGGAGGATGGAAGCAAAGAGTTGGTGAAGGGTCCATCCAGTCTGAAGGTTAGCAGCTTCTCCCAGGCAAAGACGCCATTCACCATCATCCTCAAGCAGTCCAAGGGCAATGCAGGCTTGGCGAAAGGTTGGATGAACAACATGATCAACGGTCCTGAGACTTTCAAAGCCTGTAGCCCCTCGAACAGCTGTAAGGAGGAGTCTAAGGTAGAAGCGCTCGCCTGATGCTGGTGCAGCTGCATACATACAACCAATAGCAAAGAAGGGTCGAGTACGCAGCTTCCAAGCCTTTTCTTTCTGCATCCATGCATAGTGCTGTGGGAATTCTTGGTACAGAAATTGCCTTGAAAAACCTTGAATGAGTGGATCAGAATTGGCCTTTGATCAAAAGATTAGAGATTAATGGTGGACTGAAAAATGTAAAGACTTACTGCAAAGTAGGCAGTGAGTTTTGTCTGCTGATTCTGATTCAGAATCTCCTCAACATTATCTTCTTCATGGAAGACGATATGCTGCATATTCTCCTCATGCACAGGGAGGTGGATGATGTTGGGCTTGTGGACATGAAGCTCATACTCCATAAAGCGCCAGAATGCCTCACATGCACCAATCCACCGAGTGTCCAAGTAGATCTTGACTTCATCTGGGCCATTAAACATGACAGTGGCACAGTCTGGACCCTTTGCAATGTACTTGTGGATGTACTTGGTTGCTTTTAGTAGGGAAATTTAGCATTCACATAATATATGGCTGAAAAGGATATTATAACTCACCTGCATACATGTTTGCACAAAACTCTACATTGACATGGCATCCCAAACGGAGTAAGAGATGGGGGTTGTAAGGGACTACATGCCTGTTGTTGAGTTGTTTGCCAGCCTTCTCGACTATCCTTCCATTGTCTCGACGGCGATAGGTTGGGTAACCCCTTTCATCCATGGTTGTAGAATTAGTAAAGGCTTTGGGAAAACCTTTCTTGCAATGACCATGGTCATCAAGGCACCGCTTGGGATCACAGACATGGATCATGCACTGGACAACCAATGCATATAAGGCAGGCTCTGTCTGTGGATCAGGGATTTCAGCCCTGATGACGGCATCGATGTCATCTCCAACCCTTGGCTGATGCTCATTTTTGACCCAAATGAGGATGTGAGCATGAGGGAGGCCACGCTTCTGGAATTCAATGACGTGGACATGTGCAATGGTCTTGCCAAAGAGAGGGTCTTTGTAAAGATCTTTGACGAATGCACGTAACTTCTGATAGAAGACTCGACAAACAATGTCAGGTCTGTCAGAAGCTTGCTGGCCAGGTTCGAGAGCAGCTTGAACCTCTGGCCATTGTGGATTAGCAGTGACAGTGACAAAGTAGGATGCAAATCCAAAGAAGCGTGTGATAGCCATAGAATCCTGGAAGAGTTGGAGCATGTTGCGAGTACTGCCAGGATGGGAGGAAGGAAGGATGAGTCTCTGGCCAACTTCAGCAGGGTCTCGATTGCTGCGAGCAGCATCGATAAGACCTTGGTAGCATTCAGCACGAATGGCCTTTTGATTTGCCCTGACCCAATTAAGTCACATCTGCTCGTTTGCAGCCCAGTGATCTACCAAATACTGCAGGAATAAGCGGCCTAAAATAAGATGTGAGTGAAGCAATCATATATATGGTTTTAGAATTACATACCACCATGCAAAAGAAGGCTTGAGTCTGAGGCCCACTGACCATTCTGATTTTGGATCTCACGTTTGAATAGACGGTATGCATGGAATCGGGTGTGAGATACTTGGGAGACCTTCCTCCTCTGCACTACAGCAACGCCTGGTTCCTCGTCATCGTTGTCATCGTGGCACTCCCCATCATGATCTTCATCTGCAGTTTGGGCATTGTGGAAGGGAATCCCCACATGCCAACCAAACTCTCCATATGGAAAAAGAAGGACATAATGGAGTGGAGTGTAGGCAGGATGAATCTCAGAAATGCGCTGAAGTGGGCCACTGACTCGATGTAAAATGATGTCGCAGGTGTTGTCCACATCTGTACCATCTCCAGGAACAATGGCTGCAATCTCATCCACGACAGGAGCATTATAGCGCCGTTGGTCTTGCTGGATGTCAATATGAATGCGTAAAGGGAGGTCACGCTGATCAGGAGGAGTATCCTGCATTCACTCATGGCCATTTCTGTTTCACACATTTAATTAATCGTTCAAGTGCCTATTTTCTTTGGATAAGAGCTTACCTATACACTTGTACCCAAGGGTTGTGCTCCACCATCATGTCATGCAGATCAAGCATGAGCTGTGGGTCTTGGTCTGCATTTCGATCGATACGGAATTGGTTCATCCGGCGTCTTGCTGCATCATCATGAGGATCGTAAATATAGAGTTGGGCATACTTTGGTTGTTGCCCTTGTTGTGGCAGCAGCAAACCAATGCGATGGTAGAACTGCCCATGGACTTGAAAGGTGTATGGCCCAGCACCCGGGACTGGCTGGTTCATGTGATTGACAAAACCATCCTGGGCACGTATTCCACATGAGACGAAAGCAAGAGCAGCATTATAGCGACAAATGTGTTTATGAAACTCTTGGGCCTTGACCTTGAACGCATCTGATTCATGTGGGGAGTGAGAGTGGACTGTGAGGAGACGATGGAGCAGTGGAGGAGGGGGAAGTGGGTGGGGGAGTCGAACCTTTCCTTGCAGACAGCAAGAGCCAAAATGTGGGTGATTGACTTGTGAATTTGCAAGTCTCTCTCTCTCCCAGTGCAAAGCACCACAGTAGGGGCAACGAACATTCATTTCACCCAGATTGTCCGATGCAGTTTGTATGTTTGGACCCTCTCTATATGGGAGCCAATACTGCTGGACGATCTGATGATCTGGATGAAGGGGTACTGGGGGACGAAGTGGGGATGGAGGGAGATTGCGACCACGTGCACGTGGTGCTGGTGGAGGAGAGGGGAAGCGGCGGCCCAGTGATTGGGCACGGCTTGCGATACCACCTCTAGGACCCTGTTGTAGCCCATGCTCCCCTTGGCTTGGTAAAGATTGGCTATGAACATGGCCTGCTCGACCACGGGCCCTTCCACAGGGTCTTCCACGTGCATTAAGTGGCCGATGAGGGGGCAATTCATTGTAGGCTTGCAAGCGTTGATTGAGCTGCTGTACCCATGGATCATGTGGTGGGGGCTGAGGGACCTGAGGGGGCTGTTGGTCAGGAGCACGCCGTGCAGTTGGAGAATGGAGGCAGCGTTCGTTGCAGCTTTCTGAGCGGTGGGCACGACGAAAAGTTTCAGGGCTTGGTGTTCGTTGTGTTCGTACTTCAGGCCGTGATTGTCTTTCATCAGCCCTAAAGATTGGGCATGAAACACAGTTGATGATTGAGTTTAAGTGGGGATCTCACATTGTGATCACAGTTTTGCAAGATTTTGCCCAGAAGTGGCAACAGAGTGCTGAGTTGCTCAATATTAGTGATATCCCAAGTGCAAGAATGAGTACTATAGTTAACAGGGGTTGTGGAAAGCACAGAGAGTGTGTGTGAGGGAGAGGGAGAGAGATGTTGATCCGATCACGGATCAAAGTCACATGACTGTTCCATTCAATTGAAAGCTGGCAAAGTAGACAATTGCCATATATCTCACTTGATACTGGACCAAATGTCCTGAAAATTTGCGAACTATTCTATATAGTATCAACGCAAGTACTTGGCATTTTTACATATTTTTAAGACATCTATGAGGCACTGGGAAGCGTTTTCCCACGCACAAATCATGCGCATAGGTGATACTGTATTCGTAGCTCTGTCAATTTCTATCCGTTTCTTGTCGGGTTTTTTTCAACAGGCGCGTGTTAATGTTTTCTACAATGTGTACTATTACCCCAACTTGATATTATGCGATCTTGAGGGTGCCAAGTAAAATTTAATGGAATAATTTATCATATCTCGCTTAATCCTGGACCAAATGTCCTGAAAATTTGCGTGATATCTTGTATATTATCAACGCAAGTACTGAATATTTTTACATATTTTTGGGACATCCGTGAGGCGCTGGAGACGGTTTCCCACGCACAGATCATCCGCGGAGCTGGCACTGGATTTGTATCTCTGTCAGTTCTTCACCGTTTCTTTTCGTGTTTATTGCAATGGGCCCGTACTAACCCCCCTTCCATTTGTTACTGTTAGTGAAAGTCGTGAATCAGCATGTATGAGGAATTGGGACGTTTTTTCCACAAATAAAGCATGTACATTGGTTTCTCTGTCAATTCTTATTCGATCTTCGTCGGGTTTCTTTTAATGAGCTCTTACTAACCCCCTCGTAATTTTTTATTATTGGTAAAAGTCGCGAATGAGCGTTTATGAGGCAGTGGGACGTTTTTTCACACTTTTTCACAAAAGAAAACATGCACATTCGTATCTCTGTCAATTATCATTCGTTTTTCATCGTTCTTTTTTGTACATGCTCTTTATAACGTCTTCATTATTTTATATTATTGGCGCACATTGCGAATGATGGTGTATGAGGCGGTGGGACGATTTTCACATTTTTTCACACACAAAAGACATGTACATGCATATCTCTGTCAAATCTCATTCGTTTTTCGTCGGGTTTTTTTCAATGAGCTTGTATAAACAATCTCCTTATATCTTATTATTGTCCTTAGTCGTCAAATAGCCCGTATGAGGCCGTGGACACTGTTTCCCACGCACACACCTCGCGCTGGGATGGGCCACCACTCGTATCTCCCTCAGTTTTCAACCGTTTTCCATGGGGTTTTTTGCAACGGGCGTGTCATGGTCACCTCTCCATCTTTTATTATTACACCAAGATAGGTCATCTAGTACAATTGTTAACATTGAAACAGCTCCCACGGCTCAGAGAACTGCATTGCTTATGAATTTAATTTGTATTGATCAATACATTCAACCTCACTTAAGTATATACTAGAGACCTTTAACCCGTGGGGTGCTCATTCCTCGCACACCCACGTGTTTAGTGGTCTCTAGCTCCTGCGGAGGGCATCGGGGCTGTGCCCCGAACCCCCCTGGGGCGTTGCCCCAGACCCCATGCAATGTTATCCTTGTTATTATTGTTCCCCTTGTGCTAAAGAAATAATGAGATATATGGTGATTATTTATGCACCAAGGGCCAGCCCCTTGAACCCCTGCTCCTGCGGAGAGCTATTGGGGCGTTGCCCCAAGCCCCACTCCTGCGGAGAGCCTGGGGCTGCGCCCCAAACCCCCCTGGATATATTTGATTATTTTTTACACCAAGGGGCCAGCCCCTTGAACCCCTGCTCCTGCGGAGGGCCATCAGGGCCTTGCCCCGAACCCCACTCCTGTGGAGAGCCTTGGGGCTGCACCCCAAACCCTGCACCGCCAATCATACACAGGAATGAGAAATGCCTTTCCCTCTTGGCAATGCACTGGGAGTGAGGCCCTGTTTTCCTTCATTTCCTGCCCATTTCTGCAAACCCACCACCCCAACTGATCAAGTTTTGTCTGTTATTCCTTTGTAAGTTTATAAAACAGTGTTCCCCATATTGCCATGAATTCTTTTGGATTTTATTTTATGGAGAGCACCTTGCTTTTATTTTTCTGTCTTTTTATTCTATGTTGCCGTGAATTTTCTGGATTTTATTTTATATAAAATTTATTTTCCTTTGTTGTCCCACACTGCCGCAATTTTTTCAGATTTTATTTTATACAGAACACCTTGGTTTTATTATTTTTGGATGTTTCTGTTTGATGTTGTTCCAAGTTGCCATGAATTATCTCAAATTTTACCTTATATAGAACCCTCATTTGATTCTGCTCCGGATTTTAATTATTCAATTATTATTTATCTGTTTATTTTACATGCTAATAGCGAAATACATAGAAAAAAACAGTACCACCATTTATGATACATGCCAATTTCGAAAACATAACCAAACATAACTAATACAACACTACTATTATTATCTAATTGTATATGCTAATTAGCGAAAACAACAAAAAAAATAACCAATACAACAACAAAACTGCTACTACTACTATCATTATTTATTAATAACTAATTAGCGAAAACAACCAAAAAAAAAAAAAATAACTAATACAACAACTACTACTACTACTACTACTACTACTTTTATTTTATTATTACTACTTACGATTATTATGACCTATTTATTTACCTATCTACCTATTTTATCTATTTATCTACCTATTTTACATGCCAAAGTCACATGGGAGCAAAAAAGAGTTGCTCCCATGGGGGGTTTGAACCGGTTTTGAGTGGGGGTATTAGTACTTTTTCGCATATGTCTGTGCGCGGAAAAAGTTGTGGGAGGTTACGCTCAATTGCTCACGTGAATTTCCTCAAACTAAACATATACACGTGATTTGTCACATAAACCTATCATATCTCTGTCAGTTCTCATCCGTTTCTCTTCAGGTTTTTTTCCATGGGTGCGTCCCAATGTCCTCTACATGCTGTATTATTAGTCCGACTCGTCGTTCGGCGATCCTGAGGAGATTATGGTGATTTATCGCATTCCCCATGCACAAACTGTATAGTAATCTATTATATCTTGCTTGATACTGAACCAAATGTTTTATAAATTTGCGTACTAATTTATATATTATTAACGCAAGTTTTTGACATTTTTTTATATTTTCTTTGACATGCCATGAGGCGCTGGAAGACGTTTCCCACGCACAGACCACGCGCGGAGCAGACACTACATTCGTATCTCTGTCAGTTCTTATTCGTTTCTCCTCGGGTTTTTTTTAACGGGCGCGTATTAATTTCTCCTATAATGTGTATTATTACCCCAACCTGATACTTTGCGATCTTGAGGGTGCCAAGTGAAATTTAATGGAATAATTTATCATATCTCGCTTGATATTGCACTAAATGTCCTGAAATTTTGCGAGCTATTTTATATAGTATTAGCGCAAGTACTTGATATTTTTACATATTTTTAAAACATCTGTAAGGTGCTGGGGACCGTTTCCCACGCACAGATCATGCGCGGAGCTGACACTGGATTTGTATCTCTGTCAGTTCTTATTCGTTTCTCTTCGGGTTTTTTTCAACGGGCGCGTGTCAATGCCCTATACAATGTGTATTATTACCTCAACCTGATATCTTGCGATCTTGAGGGTGCCAAGTGAAATTTAATGGACTAATTTATCATATCTCGCTTGATACTGCACCAAATGTTTTGAAAATTTGCATGCTACTCTAAATATTATTAACGCAAGTATTTGATTCTTTTACATATTTTTAAAACACCTGTGAGGTGCTGGAGAACGTTTCCCACGCACAGATCACCCGCGGAGCTGACAGTGGATTGGTATCTCTGTCAGTTCTTGACCGTTTCTCGTCGGGTTTGCTGCAATGGGCCCGTATTAACCTTTTCTCCATGTGGTATCATTAGTGCAAGTCGTGAATCAGCATGTATGAGGAGGTGGAACGATTTTTCCCCAAATAAAGCATGTACATTAGTATCTCTGTCAATTTTGATTCGTTGTTCATCGGGTTTCTTTTAATTAGCCCGTACCAACCCCCTGGCTATTTTCTATTATTAATGCAAGTCGCTAATAAGCGTTCATGAGGCAGTGGAACAGTTTTTCACAATTTTTCACAAAAAAAAGCATATACATTCGTATCTCTGTCAATTATCATTCGTTTTTCACCGTTTTTTTTCGTACATACTTGTAACAATGCCTTCATTATCTTATATTATTGGCGTCAATCGCGAATGAGGGTCTATGAGGCAGTAAGACGGATTTTCACATTTTTTCACACACAAAAGACATGTACATGCATATCTCTGTCAAATCTCATTCGTTTTTCGTCGGGTTTTTTTCAATGAGCTTGTATTAACAATCTCCTCATTTAATATTATTAGCACGCGTCGTCAAACAGCCTGAATGAGACGTGGTCACTGTTTTCCACGCACACAACTCGTGCTGGCATGGGCCACCACTCGTATCTCCCTCAGTTTTCAACCGTTTTTCATGGGGTCTTTTGCAATGGAATCGCTCAAACGACCTCTCCATCTTTTATTATTACACCATGATAGGTTATCTAGTGCAATTGTTAACATTGGAACAGCTCCCACGGCTTGCAAAACTGAATTGCTTACGAATTTAATTTGTATTGAACAATACAAAAACTGAATAGAACAATACATTCAACCTGACTTAAGTATATACTAGAGACCTTTAACCCGTGGGGTGCTCGTTCCTCGCACACCCACGCGTTTAGCAGTCTCTAGCTCCTGCAGAGGGCATCGGGGCTGCGCCCCGAACCCCCTGGGGCATTGCCCCAGACCCCATTGGGGCTCCACCCCATGCAACGACATCCTTGTTATTATTGTTCCCCATGTGCTAAAGAAATAATAAGATATATGGTGATTATTTATGCACCAAGGGGCCAGCCCCTTGAACCCCTGCTCCTGCAGAGGGCCATCAGGGCCTTGCCCCGAACCCCACTCCTGCAGAGAGCCTTGGGGCTGTGCCCCAAACCCCGCTCCATTAGTCATGCACAGGAATGAGAAACACCTTCCCCAATCCACTGGGAGTGAGGCCTCTGCATTGTTTTTCTTCATTTTCTGGCCATTTCTCCAAACCCACCACCCCAACCACTCCCCATCACATGAAATTCCTTGTAAGTTTATAAAACAGTGTTCCCCATGTTGCCATGAATTTTTTTGATTTTATTTTATAGAGAGCACCTTACTTTTATTTTTATTCTATACTGTCCCATGTTGCCATGAATTTTCTGGATTTTAATTTGCATAGAATACCTTGGTATTATTTTTCTTGGTTTTCCCACATTGCCGCAATTTTTTCAGATTTTATTCTATATAGAATACCTTGTTTTGGATGTTTCTATTTCATGTTGTCCCACGTTGCCGTGAATTTTTCGAATTTTTACCTTATCTGGAACCTTAGTTCATTTGGTTCTGTTGTTGGAAACTCCGGATTTTAACTTACTTACTTCCTATTTATTTATCTATTTTACATGCTAATAGCGAAAATACAAAGAAAGAAACAATACTACCATTTATTGTACATGCCAATTTTCGACAAAAAACAATAACCAATACAACAAAAATACTACTACTATTACTATAATTATTTATTTATTTATTTACTATTATTATTATTATTATTATTATTATTTACGACTATTATGACCTATTTATCTACCTATTTATCTATTTATCTATCTATCTATTTCATCTATTTTACATGCCAAAGTCACATGGGAACAAAAAAGAATTGCTCCCATTGGGGGTGTAAACTGGTTTTGAGTGGGGGTATTAGTACTTTTTCGCATATGTCTGTGCATGAACAAAGTTGTGGGAGGTTACACTCAATTCCTCACGTGAATTTCCTCAAACTAAACATATACACGTGATTTTTACATAAATCTATCATATCTCTGTCAGTTCTCATCCGTTTCTCGTCGGGTTTTTTTCAATTGGCGCGTCTTGATGTCCTCTACATGTTGTATTATTAGTCCGACTCATCGTTCGGCGATCCTGAGGAGATTATGGCGATTTTACTCATTTCCCATGCACAAACTGTATGGTAATCTGTTATATCTCACTGAATATTGCATCAAATGTTCTATAGTTTTGCTTCCTATCTTATATATTATTAACGCAAGTTTTTAACATTTTTTCATATTTTCTTTGACATGCCATGAGGCGCTGGGGGACGTTTCCCACGCACAGACCATGCGCGGAGCAGACACTGCATTCGTATCTCTGTCAGTTCTCATTCGTTTCTCTTCGGGTTTTTTCAACGGGCGCGTGTCAATGCCCTCTACAATGTGTATTATTATTTTAACCTGATATTCTGCGATCTTGAGGGTGCCAAGTGAAGTTTAATGGAATAATTTATCATATCTCGCTTGATACTGGACCAATTGTCCTGAAAATCTGCATGCTATTCTAAATATTATTAACGCAAGTACTTCATATTTTCACATATTTTTAAAACACCTGTGAGGTGCTGGAGAACGTTTCCCACGCACAGATCACCCGCGGAGCTGACAGTGGATTGGTATCTCTGTCAGTTCTTGACCGTTTCTCGTCGGGTTTGTTGCAATGGGCCCGTACTAACGTTTTATCCATTTGGTATTATTAGTGCAAGTCGTGAATCAGCGTAAATGAGGAGGGGGAACGTTTTTTCCACAAATAAAGCATGTACATTAGTATCTCTGTCAATTCCCATTTGTTATTCGTCGGGTTTCTTTCGATGGGCTCGGACCACCTCCCTGGTCATTTGCTATTATTGGTGCAAGCCGCGAATGAGCGTGTATGAGGCGGTAGGACATGTTTTTACATTTTTTCACAAAAAAACCATGTACATTCGTATCTCTGTCAATTATCATTCGTTTTTCGTCGTTTCTTTTCGTACATGGTTCTAATCACGTCCTCGTCATTCTATATTATTAGCGTACATTGTTAATGAGGGTCTATGAGGCAGTAAGATGGATTTTCACATTTTTTCACACACAAAAGACATGTACATGCATATCTCTGTCAAATCTTGTTCGTTTTTCGACGGGTTTTTTCCAATGAGCTTGTACACACAACCTCTACATATCGTATCATTAGCCTTAGTCGTCAAATAGCCCGTATGAGGCCGTGGACACTGTTTCCCACGCACACAACTCGCGCTGGGATGGGCCACCACTTGTATCTCCCTCAGTTTTCAACCGTTTTCTATGGGGTTTTCTGCAATGGATGTGTCATGATCACCTCTCCATTTTATATTATTACACCACGACAGGTTGTCTAGTACAATTGTTAACATTGAAAACGCTCCCACGGCTCACAAAACTGTATTGCTTATGAATTTAATTTGTATTGATCAATACATTCAACCTCACTTCATTATGAGAATTCATTATGAGAATATATTTTTTGCGAGTCCACGAGGTATGAGTCTGGCAATATAACAGCATTTCAGAAATTATTGGAATGTCTAAGCACACCGGTATCAGAGCAACACTTGACCAAGTTCCGAAGAACAAAGCCAATTCCAGTATGCATTATTCCTGATAAATTGGGGCAGTTTAAGCCTCAGAGCAACTGCGCACCCAGTGATTAAAATTAACTCCTGATGTACAACATCTCATCGGCTTTATTATAAAAATGATTTTGCCAACCTTAATTAAACACAGTCCTATTTCCTGTTGCATTCATCACAAAGTGGATTATAGGGATTCTACCAGTCGATCTGCACCGTTCGCGGATCCATCCCAAATGCAGCACGCAGATTCACAACGCCACCATCAACACTCGAGTAACCATAACCTCGGAAAAATGCAGCATGTGACATTACGACTTGCTCAAGGATCCCCAAAACATCTGTGAAAAGCAGAGGCCACCCAACCATCCGTCTGTCGTCAGGTGTGAGGAGATCCATGATGAGGTTGGCATTATTTTCACGAAAGTACGTCAAGGCTTGTTTTGAGCGCTCATCCGTGGCCAGGAAGAACCTGTGCAGCGGGTAGGCAAGATTGAGTGTCATTGAGATTCTTGGGACGAATCTACTCACTTATCACCTTCACTCGGGGGAGAGCGTGTGAGAAAGAGGCGCTGGCTGTCACATTCGGAACGTTGTAGGTTGTCCAAGTTACATTATTCTTCACCATGTTCCGTAAGATCTTAGCCCCATGTGCTATGCTGGCTTTGATCCTATCGAATTGATGCTCAAGTGTATCCCCTGCTTGCCATCCCAATCGGACAACTATTTTGCTGGGAAAATCAATGGATCATCATGATGGCTAAACGAAAGAGACTGACAATCTCCACGTCGCATGTGTGCTGCAATCCACATTCTTCCTTCGTTAATGATACGCATCCTGTCAACGACATCCGCCGCGGTTTGGAGAATAGACGGGATAGGACGAAAATCATGCAATACCATGTAATCGAATTGATTCCGAGCCGCTTCGGACGTGAAATGAAGATCACCCTAGAGACGAATTGGACTTAGGGAAGGAGGGATGGCGGGCCAATTAAACTACTGACTGGTGGTCGATCCCCATGTGTAGCACCTCTGAGAAGAAGAACATCTTCTGTTGCGGCTCCATACTCATCCACGAAACCGCGAAGGTGCTCACGGCGCCCAACCTCCTTCGAAGGCTCAGCTACGCTCTTGTGGACTCTCGAGCTAAGGCGACCATGAATGACTAAGTTTACGGTCCGAACAAAAGGATGAGGCGCACCCTCCAAATGTATACAGTAAGACCCAACCCTCGGCCTCCAACAGATGTTCTAGTTCATCCTCGCCCTCCCATACCCTCAATCCTGCCTCTTTCAGTATCCTTTTCACTTCTTCGAAATCCAGTGTATGCCAAGCGTCGTGTTCTAAACGTTGAAGCAGCACAGCTGTAATTCGTGTGGTGTTGGTGGGTACCCCTGGCGGAAGAGGCGCCAGTCTGTCGACACGGACAACTTCCCCGTGCGGCCCATGATCGAATTCTCCGTTGGGAATGATGGAAATGGTGAACGGAGGCGCGATGGAGGCTCCAAGATATGCTGTCTCCCTGAACGTCCCATCCGTTTGTTCTAAAGAATTGTTAAGGCCATGGAGTTGCAGGAACTCGGAGGTAGTGATCACTGGGTGTAAGCGTCGGAGGTGGGTGAGATCAACCATGACTCCAACAGGCATCCGCCAGCCCCTTGCCAAACGTTGGGAGGCATGTGAATGATCTGAGATGGAGCAAAGTAGCATGCTTACATCTGCTCCTCAATGGGAAGCTGACGCCATTCATCTGACCCTATCGCATCGCCACGGTTCACCATGGTTGCGAATTCTGCACAGATGCTTCTATAGGTGAAGTGAAGAGAAATGGATGGATTGGGACTAGAAAGCAAGGGGGGCTTACATCTCGTGCTCGCAAGCTCTGGCATAAACAAACGACGGGATTATCAAGGTTCGGTTCAGCAAGCTGGCGTGCAGTAGGGATGCCTCCATAATGTAGCGCATCTCCGGCCACGAGGGTAAGCTGGGTCTGAGACTACGGTGATGAGAAACGGACTCACGTTGTTCCATCCGAGCCCAAGAGGGTAATCGCGAGCATAATAACCTTTCGTTTTCGACACCATCTCTCGAATACCTTCGAGTGTGCATGTATCTTCTCCTGGGACAATGTACTGGCCAATTCCCGGACGAACATAGGGGTGTGGAGATGAGGAAATAACCGACGTTGTATCATTTGGCGGTGGTGCCTGCACACGTTCTCGATGAATGAAGCTTCTTGGGTCAAGTCCGAAAGCAAGCAAGTTGAAGGCAATCCCGGTGACAACGGCAAGGCCAAAAAAGAGACCCAGACGTATCATCGAGCCAGCTCGCCCCCCTGGCTTGCGAAGCGTTGTGCGGACTTCGTTCTCGATATCGTCTACGGACTCGCCGAGTGGAAGTAGTCGGTACGACATAGAGGAATGTTTCCGGGGCTTTTAAGACCACTGAGGCGAAGAGGACGACCTTGATACCCTGGACCCAGACTCGAAACCAGCCGTCTCCGCTTCGTGGACGACTGCACAATGTATGGGGTAGGCCAGACTCGTACCCAGTCGTGGACGCGCGCGACAAATGTAGAGTCACGTTCTGTTTCAATACAAAAGGTCACATGCTACACAGGCTACTCCGAAAAAATGCATGATGATAGAGGCTCCGACGACTGAAATTTAACCCCTATTAATACAGTTGGTCGCGTCCGATCCTTGACTAGGCTGACATCTCGGGGGGTCCGATTCTAGTATCTTTAGTTCGTGTATGGTATCGCGTGGTTGGTTCTCTTTTCCTCATTTACATCAGTATTTGTTTGTAGTAGCCTTTTGTTGGGCTCCTGCGCGCGCCTTTATTTTGCATTTGGACCTGTGTCATTTCCGCTAGAGTCTCGTCGGTCGCGGAGTTTAATCTCTTCATTGCCTTATCATTCTTTGTCTCGTCTGCCTCCCTCCTCGAGTCCTTGTCCGCGTCTCTCTACTCAGGCCTCACCGCCGATAGGCCCGTGACAGAACAGTATGAGAACGTTTATATTACATTGTGTAAAAAGCTATTACATATCTCACGCGTCCACGAGCTCCTCCAATTGGGTACGACTCCGAGTCTGTCATAATGCCCACAATCAACAATTTTCTTGCAGCCCTGCTTCGGGGCCCGCGCCAGCAAACACCCGGTTGGCGGCTTACATAACCGATGGGCATTCATTTAGTTTTGCAAATTGATTCCATCGGACCAACGTGTGTTTTCCCATTTCATCTAAATGACAATTGCACATGCGTTGCACCCAAGCTGCCCGTCATGCACCAGACGCGTAACCTCCTTTACAATTAACTAGGCGTTATGGTCAGAGCGCACCGCCGGCAATTGTTGTGGAGCAGCTCCTATGTTGCATTACATAAACTGTCTCCAAGCTCGTTACTGCGGACCTTCCATACTGGGGACTTGACTAGCAATCTTTCGGCAAATGATGTATGGCACAGGGGTAGTCTCCTATATTCGCTGGCGCCTTTCATGAAACATGTCAGTACTGCCAGCCTAGTTGGGCATTTCTCACAAATATATACATGTCCAGCCCTCAACCATTCAATTTTTATACATTGTCGCGTCGCCATGTTACTCTGCCTTCAACACCCCTGTGGGCTGTAGTCCACAATGGCTTTTCCTGTAATGGAGCTTTGCACAGAGCGGTGCCCGGAAGGGTCAAACGAGTGTCTTTTTCCACAGCCGAAATTGGGTATTAAAAGCCCCTGCCGTGGTGGCTCCGAATCTGGTTGAGGAGGCCCCTAGATCTTCTGATTCTGAACAGTTCCCATCACTGTAGCGAGTGACTCGGGCACATTGCTTCTCAACTTTCCCAACCCCAGCTTGAATTAAATGTGTTTCTGGAGATCAAACGTAATTACATACCGTAAGCACCCAGGATTATGTCGATGGGCTTCTGGCGCTGACTTGATGCATTCCAAGTTTGTGGTGAGGCCGTTACATGTTGCAAGATCTTCTAATCTTGTTTGGTTTGCTCAGGCGACACACTCAAAGAACCAAAAGCAAAAATAAGTTTCTTGCGTCTTCGCTATTGCGTTTGCTGGTATGAATGCGGTCGCCAGGTTGACTGCCAACTCAGTAACTGTCGTTTCAGCAAACAACACTCACGCAACTGCCTTGATTGTAAGGGACTCAGTAAGCGGCTTGCACGTGTTTCCTGACCTGCGGTCTCTGACAGTTTCTGTTGATTAGATCACATACAAGAGTAAGTATATGATTAATATTCGGAGATGACTGATGAAACCTGTCGCTGACTTCAAAATGCCTGGCAGCATGTCCTTGATCATTGATCGCCAGCTTCTTCAGAGTAAAGTTCTGTGCACAAAATGTCGACAGAGAACCTCTGGTGCTCAATTCCACACACATAAACCAACGCCTTGGATGGAATCATGTGTGAGCCCCTATCCAATTGGTCCTTTGACGGTTCCAGGTGATCATCAGTGAAATTCCAGAAGCCCAGAGGCATTCCGTGTAGACATTAGTTTGGATCCGCTCCAGCAAGGTATTGGCCTTTAGCACCTTGCTAAAACTTAGTCCGTACCCACTGCGTCGCGTTCACCATGTGTTCCTGCTTACAAGTCCACTAGCTGTGAAGACCAAAGCGACGTCAAGCTTGTGGTAAAAACTAACTCGCTTCTGGGGACCCCCTCTTGCCCTCGTATCTAAGTCTTGGACCCTTTTTCACTTGTGTATCGTTACATCCTGGCTAATTCTCGGGCGAACTCAACCGTGTTTGCAACACTGAGCCTGTTCTACTGCCGCTAGCAAATGAAATGTATCTTTCCCCACTTACCCGCACTGATCATTTAAGTGTGAGACTTAGATGGACGTACAATTTGTGGAAGGCAATGCCATCCTCGCCGAACAAACTGTCACCCCATCCGGAAGTGGCAGTGCAGCTTGTAGATCTTCACACAACGCCGATCAGCCGCTGGCAGCCCAAAGTGTCTAGAATCGGATATCCCAATACTCTCTTCCAATATCTTATCTGGAATGGCAGCTCTGTCGTATCAGCTCACAAACGCTCTATCGAAGCTGGCATCGTGGGGTGCCGGTCCAAGCCTACTTTCTCTACTGGAACTTGACGATGATGGGAGCGAAGTATACCACAGGTTGGTTGATGGGATTCTTGTTGCTTACCCCACTTATAGATTTGAGGCAGACCTCAGAGTTCGACCTGCCGTTTCAACGAACTTCCTGACGAAATCATGGCAACCATCTTTCATAACCTCGTCGGGGATGACAGAAGCCTTATTGCAGCAACATCTGTGTGTCGCTTGTGGCGTAGTATAGCACTGGACCGCGCCACTTTATGGTCCACAATATCCTTTTCGTGTAATAACGACCCCAGTAGACCGTACAAGGACCCTGAGGCCGCTTGCGAGAAGGTCAAAATGTTCCTGGAAAGGTCGAGATCGTGCCCCTTGTCACTTGGGATATACATCAGCCATAATTTCTACGAGGCGGACGAGTTTCTTAAAATTGCGATTTCTCACCTCCATCGATGTGAACGGATTGTCATTCGTCTTGATGGTCCATCCCATGCCTTAAAGTTACTACCTCTTCCAGGACCTTTGACATCGTTGAGGATCCTTGATTGCGATTCCATTTTCCCAATTTCTAATCATACTCTTCTGACTTCGCAAGCCCGATGTCCATTAGAAATGTTCAGCTGGACAAGCATGGGTGGAAGTGGTCCCGAAACAACACTAAAAGATCTTCTCGCTTATGTGGATCCTGGTCGCCTTCGGGTCCTCAGACTGAGAAATGAATGGCTTGAGAGAATGGATTGGATGGTCGTTGCGCGTTATACGAATTTGGAATCACTCGAAGTTGGATGTGCCGGCGAAACATTAATCTGGTCTATCGAGGAAGACTCGGACTTTCCTGTTGTTCATTTTAATCGTCTTCTTAAACTTACGCTCCATGGAATCGTTTCTGGGTGTCTTATTCCCCCAATGCTCCGAGCGGAATTACTCAGACACCTGTGTATGTATGTCGACTATGGCACTCATAACGACATCCAGTGTAATCTCCAGCACAGTCCCCACTTTCCAAACCTCCAATCATGCATCCTTCGTATACGATGGGGTTTCCCAGCGGACCTGCTCAAAACCTTTTTAAATACTCACACCAACCTTGTTGCCATCGAGCTCCCTCTTTGCCATCTGGGAGTGTTACAATACCTAGAGCGCCAATCACCCGCTTCATCCTTTCCATTGAGGCTCCTCCGGCTGCGGATCACGGACTTTGACATGGCGTACATTCCAGAGGATCATTGCACAGGACTTGTGCGCGATTTGACGTGCTTGTGTGAGAAACGCATGGCTCCAAATTTTGCCTTGCAAGTCCTGTGCTCGACGCATTGGCGGCCAAAGGGGTTGGTTGCGGAGATGCTGTGTCGCGCAAGGGCTCAAAGTTACTGGATACCTTGTGAGGAAGAGTGTACGGGCATTCCGGCCGAGGACTTGTGGAATTGTGCACTGTTAGCTGGAGGAGAAACAGAGGATGTCCTTAACATCGGAAACTTGTGAATGGAACGAGTTGCTGTCCCTTACATAGATCTGTGTCGGGAGTGCAATTCATCTCATTTGTTCGTTAATCGGTTAATCGCTAAGATGTTGCCCATAAGGGCATGGAAAAATACAAAATGAGCAATAATTCCTCAATTCCACACATGCACCACGAGGCATCACCAAGAAACCAATCCCGGGAACACTATTCCTCTTCGCTATCGTCATCCTCTTCATCTCCTCCACCTCCACCTCCTACACCTGAGCCATACGATCCACTCCCGCCCCTCCCACTTCCCTTGATGGGCCCTTTTGGTAACCCCATCCCGGAGATGGGCAACCCTGTCCCCCCGTCCCACACGCGGCTCCAAACTGGCACATCGTAGATTCTCATATCATACTCTGCACAACCTTCATCATACAAGGCGATCTCTTCTGGGGTTAGACCTCCACCAGGGATCGACAACGGTAATGGGCTAATAAATCGACCCTTTCGTCGGGCAGTAACAGATTCGGGAATTGGGAGCGGCTGCAGGGCGGGGTGCGACTTAGGGAGGATATGATGCGCGTGACGGAGTCTCTCAAGGAGGGTCATCCGCCGCGTCTCAAGTGCACCGATGTGCTCGATTGCTGTTTCTCAGTATGCACCACCGGCCATGATGGCGAAATGTTGTGACGTAGGAGTTTTGTGGCAAATTGCATCAGGATCGCGGGGTTTGAATATCATGGATGCAATGGACAGACCAGTTGGAGAAAAATGTTAATAATGAGGTACTACTGCGGCGACGTTGAACGGGGTGTGAATACGTACTTTTCTGCAAGACTACGGCTTCGCTTCTTGGTCCTGCCCTTCCATCCATTTTGTCACCATCCTCAAGCCCGAACGCGGCAGCGGCAGCAGCCTTGCCCTTGGCCCGCTTCTTGGCTACAGCAGCAGCGCTTTTGTCGCCAGCAGCATCTTCGCTACTCTGCCTTTCTGCCTCTTCTTCTGCGACTATGGCTTCCCTTAACGCAGGAACAATTTCGCACAATGCCTCGTATCCTCGTCGAATGTTAGCTCGGCGCTTTTGTTCCGATTGAATGTGATTGGCCTTCTTCTGAGAGGTCGAAAGAAGGGTCGGCTTAGATGACCCGCCAGAGGAGGGCCTTGCCTCCTGTGGAGATGGCTGGATGGGCATTATTTCAGCTATTGATATAGGCGTTGTTATTGGAAAGGTGGCAGATGGCGGGCCCGCGGAAGAGGCGGTTGGCGAGGGAGAAGAGCGACGCGGTCGCTTTGCGTTCGCTGCCGATGTCTCAATAGAAATTCGCTTGAGTGATGACTGTGTAGGCTGAATGGGGTGGGAGGTAGACGATGAAGATGGAGGTCCGCTTTGTGCATCGTGAACGGGAGTGATCGTATATGAGTGACTACCTTGGAGGGGGGAGGAGCTAGAAGTATAAGAGGGGAGCGGAGGATATGTAGTGTGCTGAGCGTCAGGAGGTTGTGGGAAGGATCGACTCGCTTCTTGTATCTGGTCTGAGTTGATATTATATGGATACGATGGCACACTGGCGCTACGATCAAGAGACATCAAGTTTCTCGTCGCTCGAGACAGATCTTCTCTCTGGTATGTTGTGTTTGACGTCGTGTCGGGATTGGCAAATATTGACCATTCTGGGGTGAATGCATCTAACTTGTCCAGAGACGAAAGGAACGAATGGAAAGCATGGGACTCTGGTGGAGTTAGCAAGGCGAGTTGACTGTCTTTACTCTGAGCCATGGCGGCGGGATCGTCGATGCCAGTGACCGTGCGCTCAAGTCAATGGCAAGAGGCGTACCATGTTCAACATTACGCGTTTCTTCACATGATACCTGCGTGCGGAAGCAAATATTCCCACTGGCAATCAGCATTGCCACCCGGTGACCATCAACTCACTCGTTCACACCGGCCGGGAGTATTCACTACTGTACGTTAAGCAGCGCAGGGAAAACTCGGGCGAACGGGGGTTCGCCACTCGGCAACGCTTTGCCTGCAGCTTCGCCTCCCCCTCGAGCCCTTACCAGGCCATCATCACATTTTCAGATTTCGCAGGACTCATGGCGTATGAGCTCTAATCCCATTTCTGTGCCGCCACCCCTGGAACAAATCTGTGGTGCATCTTTCTTAGTATGAATGGTGCTGATTCCATAGAACCGCCCAAGTACATTCGTAAAACTTCTGACCCTATACATAAGCAGGGCTCAACTTCCACGATGCTACCTCTTTGCTTTGTTGGCATCGGAATGAACCTTCGATAATTGACCTTCAGATCCCTCATTTCTGGATCACATAAGGCCAAAACTCCGGACTCCCACGGAAGTCCCAATACGAGGGTATCAAATTCTTGAAGCCGGCTGACCCATCACCTCAACTCTTGGAAACTGCTGAATGACGGCGACCCTTGGGACTAGTTCCTCACACTTTACTAGAATGACACGACCCGTGGCATTTGGCACGGTAACGAGTCTTGTTACAGACACTGACTGCGGGTGGGCGCTAAATAACTCGAAGTTTAACATCAGTCGTTGGTGCGGTATCACCACTCTACGCCCTCACTCTGAATTCGCGGTGAACCTAGACCGAAAGAAAGTTAATGGTCTTCTCACAATGTGGAGATGTTCTCGGGACATCCTGTACTTTGGTTAATAATGAACCATCTGACTTTGATTCAAGGAAAGATAAGCGGATGGTGAACGTCAGTTGACACCACTGAGGACTCCAGTAAAGTCACTGAATATTCGATCGTGAGGCCGCAATATTACAGAAGTTGTCAGAGTATGAATTCGCTCTGGTCATAGATATGCACAGGCCAATTAGAGAAAATATTGCATCAAATGCGAAGAGAGATAAAAGCAGAAGAGTGCATCATAAGATACTGTGGATGACATCTTACTCCCGAGAACCAATTCCTAGTCATCGAGAGCAGGCACCTCTATACACAGCAAGACAGAAGAGGGGCACTACCATAGCTGTGTATAAGACGCAAAGTGGGATTTCAGATCACCTAACACAAGACAAGACGGACAGGTGAGGACACACGCCTTCTATACTATACAGACTTTTTTTTCAGAGCAGACGTTCAGTGTTTCAAAGGCGCTGCGCGCTTAACTTCAGGGAGGACGGGTGGGGGAGGTCCTTGCATGGTATGAGCAAGTCGAGAAGATGGCCCCGGCTCAGAGACGACAATATTGTTCGATGCTGAAATTGAATTGTGGGTTTCATTTGTTTTGAGCAACGCAGAAGGCGGCATCGAGATCAGACGAGAAACAGTGTATGGGAGCGGATACTTCGCAGCAGTTGCGAGGGCGATGTACCGAGCCAGCTCGAGGTGCAGGGTGGGATAGTATGTAGTTGAGGCTCGCCTTGTAATCTAAAGGGTGCAGTTGTTAAACGGAAAGTGCTCTGAAAATCGTGAGAAGCGTACCACGACAATTCGTTCGAATCCAGACGCGAACAAGTCACTATGGAACTTGAACGCAGATGCTTCATCAGTTGGGGGCAAATCCATCTCCGCGGCAGTCCGTGCGAGGGAATTGATTAGGCGGAAATGGGAAGTCTGTCGTGCACAAGTCAGACCAGCGAATCAACAGATGCGTGCAACATAACAAACCAGATATGTAGCAGCCTCGTACTCAACGCCGCCCGTCATACCCCCAGGGGCGCGAGGCTTCTCCACTTTAGCCTCATCCGTATGTGCCAGGCTCCAAATGGCGTTTTGAGGATGACAAAATACCCAGAAAAAATCCCGACATATATCACTCAGTTCCTGGAGGTATGTCTTATAGATACGTGGGACATGGAGGGACTCGATGAACTCATGGGGATCGACTGGGACACCAGGCTGTTCAGTTGGCGGTGGAGCCTTCGTCAGGAGTAGCGACTGAACAAGGCTGAATAAGGAAGAGTGTGGTGGAGGAACAGGGAATGGTGAAGGTGTGGACGGCGGATGACGGAGGTGCCTGTCCTGAAGGGAAGAGACCGAGCCAGCGTTCACCCACGAGCTGCGTTTCGACGTCTCGGATAATGCACTCTTGTGTCCACCTGAGGGAATAGTGTTGGTCGGATACAACTCAAATAAAAGGAGAAGGAGATCGATAATCAATTGCCGTGTCCCAACGTCACCCGGCTTCTTATCAGAGTAGAGCAGAAAAACGAGCTCTTGGAAAGGTGAAGGACTGGACGTCCGCAAAGCAAAACACCCAATCGACGAAGTAGAGAGTGCTTTGAAGCACCTCAGAAGCTCGTGCAGTATTTTATCATCCCGTTGTTCCTCTCTGAAATATGTGACCATGTCAACTACTATCTGAAAAATTTCGGGATCTACAAACCTCCATTCGACGTGAAGCAAATCCAATAGTCTCTCGAGCAACGCAGAATATCCACCTTCCCGAATATAAAGTTCGGTCCAGCTGGAACAAAGGTACCAGTTGGGAGTCATGAGTTTGAAAGACCTAACAAGAGGCTTACCCGGCAGCCTCATTACGAAGCATGAGACGAAGCTTCTTTAATCCCTCAACGTCTAGTTCTGTGCAAACCGAGTTCCTCAGCAGCGAAACGAATTTTGCGGTTTCTTTTTCCTTGTCCTTGCTGGAGGGACGGTCTTTCACTGACTTGTGCGAAACGGAGATGGATGACGGATTGGCTAAGAGGGTAAATGGTGATGTAGGCCGCGGAAGGCTGCTCGTCGAGCTCGCGAGCTCAGCGTTCAGCCATGGGCTTACAACCCCTTCGGGATATGACGAGCATGCAGATGATCCGGACGACTGGGTCTCAATGGCTGGGGGGTGAACAGACCTGGACCTTCCATGAGATGAGCGAGGCAACTCAGCAAGGGACGATCCACTTCGAGATTTCCTAAGTGATGGAGCTTTCGGAGGCAGCGGAGCAACGCATTCAACGTCCAGAATATGGGAAGATTTCAGCATAGATTCCTTCACGGACTTCTCCATAGCAATGAGCTTGGGGCGAAGCGATTGAGGGATCTGCAAGTCCTCAAGCATTTGCTCAAACGCTCGATTCATCGCGCGCGTTTCGAAATCGAGTCCAGCAATAGGCCGAACAGCGCCTCTAGGCACAGATGGAGATCGGGAACGGGGAGCTAAACTCGACTTGTTAGGAGGAAGCTGTACCCAAGGCGTCTGCTTCACAGGCATCGTTGGATTGTCGGTACTCGTCGAGCGACGTCTGTTTTCCTTATCATCGGAGACAAGAGACCAGAGATCCGAAGGATCTGTAGCGGGTCGTACTGAGGGCTTGTCCTTTTGCAGGATCTTAAACATGTTAAGACAGGATGGATGTCGAACAGTGTGGTGTTATTTAGATCTGTTTGGCCCACCCCATCGATACAAATAGCCCGCACGCGCTTTCCAACGCTTTTCTCCTGCTCTTCACGCATGGTTCCGCCCTCGTGTCGCACATTTGCAGCGCGTTTCCCTGGGGGACTTATAATACCCGTGCCCTTTTCCGTGTGTTTGTCGTTGTAGATGGGTTCCGTCCGAAGGTCCTCTGGTCGCAATGCCCCAAGCGTTGTTCGAGAGCTCGTACCGGGCCATTATATGTTGGCTGCTGCTGCTGCGCCTACTGACGGGAAATTACAAGCTTGACGCCACCACGGTGTTGATCTTGTCTCGAATACAACTGCGTGCGTGAACAACTGTATATTTCACTGCATTAGATCTCTATTGTGCAGCTCCTGAGAGGAGACCTCGACCGCAAGTGGGTCATTACGCTACTCCTTCACACGCAGGTTAGGCTACGATCCAGTCATGTCTTGAGGCTGTATCCCAGACCTTGCGCAGTCTCAGCCGAACCTATCGTCACTGTACCCTGACCTTCCTTCCAACTTTCACCCTTCACCCACTCCACGCATTCACATCTTGAGCCAGATTTTATCTCCCCCGATAGCTATGCCACATTCGCAAATCACGAGAAGCGATATAGCATGGCAAGCTGACTGCTCTTGCGCCATGCCCTTCTTTTCTGATCCTGAAAGCCTATCATTAATTGACGCACTTACGTCTGGTCCGCATCCATCGAGCATTCAAAAAATCTCATCATTTCGGAAGATTATGTGCACATATTGTTGGAGCCTATTGCACGTCTGACACGCTTGTCGCGTCATTTGGAGGTAGCATACTATCAGGAAACCAAGCCTTTGCAAGGGATAGCTAGTTGTTCTGAACGCCGCGGTGTGGGGAGATCCAACATGTTTATTGATAGTGATACTAGCGAGTAATCGTGGAAAACGAATCGAAATAATTGTGAAGTAGGATCGTGCAATAACTTAAATGGCAACGATGACAATTAAGGTGGGGTATCTACGGCAGCAATTTCCGGATGCCTTCTTTTTGTGAAGGCGTCAGTCTCTCAGGGAAGTCAACAATATATCTAGTGGGAAGCATGCTTCAATGTAAGCTCAAGATATCTTGAAGTCAAGCCTACCTGATGATCAAATCCCCTTTTCCTCTTGCCGTACCTTCCTTCCGTATCGGCCAGCCTTGCCCAGGAATTTTGTGCTCTGTTCCAGGCATAATGACTGTATTGGGCAATGACCACGTCACTTTCTTCCCATCGAGACCCGTAATACTGCGCGTCTGACCGGAGCTAGTAAGTGCGTCGCCTAGTGGGACATGGTAGTTAGCGACGAGTATATCTCCTTCGCGTTTAAACACTGGATGCAGTATCTCCTCGATCACGAACACCATGTCTGGCGGATCCAGGCCATCGTCGCGCTCATTCCGATACCACTGAAGCGGACTTTAGTGCCTTCTTTCCAACCGGGTTGTATCTAATAACAGGAGAATGTGTCAATCACACGCGAATGAATGGATTGGAAAGACGCTCAAACCTACGTCTATATCGACCACCTTCTCCTGGGTGGTCCCATCGTTCAGTTTTCTGTTTATCTTTAACGTTTTCTTCGTTCCAGTAACTAAATCCTCGAGTGGTACCTTTAGTGGCCGCACAACATCTGGAGCTTTAGTCGAGTCGGAACCAGGGAAGTTGGCCGAACTAGCGGTGTGCCGTCGTTCGCTAGGCCGACGAGCACGCGGTGATGAGCGGCCACCGCGGGGTCCGAACATCCCGAAGGGTGAGCCTGGCGCATCATCTACATCCATATCGAATAATGAGCTGTGCCCCCCCATCCCAGTGAAGTTTTGGAAGAATTCCGCGAAGATGTCATTCGGATCCTATATGACGCCATTAAAACCGGAAAGATATGGTGTTAACGAACAAGAAACACTTGCAGATGGTTTGAAAACCTCCCCGAGCGGCTGATGGGCCAGATGAAGTGAAGGTGAAAGTGCCGCCGCCAGGGAAACCTCCAAATCCACCTGGAAATCCCCCAGGGAAGCCTCCTGAACCCCCAGCCCCATTCGGTGAAGGAGCCCCATGCTTTAGTCCTATAGGGAAAAATATAGTCAGGTTCGAACCACGTCACTCTGAGCGACGCACCTTCTTCGCCAAATTGATCGTAGACAGCGCGTTTATTGGAATCTATGCCATCAAAATCCATAAGTACTCCATTGACAACCCAGTGGATGGCTTCGATTGCCAACCTGAAAGGACTTCATATGCCTCGCCAACCTGAAGAGCAGGAGTCAGTATAGTCATCCGATCTCATCGATCGTTAAATAAACACTAGCCTCTTTGAACTTCTCGGCAGCTTTTGTGTTCCCGGAGTTGCGGTCTGGGTGCCACTTGAGAGCTTGTTTCTTGTAAGCTAGAATGGGGTAATCAGGATTGAAACTACGACAAGGCGCTTGTGCAAAGCGGGTCGAGTTTCACCTACCTTTTTTGATATCATCTTCGGTGGCAGTCTTTGGGACATCGAGTATTGTGTAGTAATCCTTTCCCATGTGGCGAAATCGGGAGGACTGACAATTGGGAGTGAAGCGGGGTTTCTTATATGGCGCCGGACAGAACTTGCCAGAAACGACCAGGTGTGTGTGTGTGTTGATATTTAACGTGCACGTGGAGGCTGCCCGATTAGGGGCGCAAGGGCACGGATCAAAAGATTAAAAATTATGACAAAGTAGAGAAACTAAAGCATGAGGTTGCGTGGGTTCGGAATCTAGGGATTCCTACACCGTTTCCAGGGGGGAGTGTACGGGGGTTGGGTGATACGGTGCCGGCTCCGAGAATTGTTGGCCAGACGCAATGGAGCGTGCCTCTTGATGCTTTGGAGTATCGGCGGCGACGGGATAGTTGAAACGGCACCTGAGAATGTTGGCCAGACGAACTCCTTCGTGCCTCTTGGTCTTTGGAGAACCGCGCTTCGGGGAACGAAAAGGAAGCTAAAACCGTTAGGCGCCCACATGGGAGCGCGCGAGAAACGACTAGGTCATTCGGCCACGTGCGCCTAAATGATCTGGGGTAAGCGCCCACAAAGCTGACGGTCCCGAGTCCAAATTTCAAACCTACCCCCGAAGTGTTGAGACTCAATACGTCATTTCTGTCCTTCCTTCTAAGTTGGTGTGGCTTCAGTTCGGCAAGTATTCAGGAACTGCTCTGCACAATCTACCACCGTTGCCACGGTCGGGTTCGGTTCAGATTTTTCGAGGACCAGAACCGGGACCGTCCCAAAATTTCGCTGTCCTGTCGAACCAGGACCAAACCGTAGGCAACCGCGGTTACAGTCCTGGGGCCGTTCAGTTCGGTCCTGAGACCGTCCCGGCAATCTTATTATGAAGAGAGTGTGTATGATAGTACGTATAGTGGGAACTGGTGCTGTCAACTGAGCATCAAAACTCAAGATCTATTCCTTCTTCTCCGCACGATCCAAGATAAGAATTCCCGCCACTCTTGAACCTTCGCTTCCTCTGAAGCCTTCCTCTCCTTGTCCTTGAGGCGATTCCGCTGTATGTCGGCTTTGGCGATCCGGATAGCACCGAGATGCAGAGGGGTGATACGACTCCGGGTGTCGCTGTCAGTGTGTTTTGCGGCAGAGAATGCCCTTTCACATGGGACAGAAGATGCGGGGACCGAGAGCATGTCTTGGGCAATGGACCTGAGGACTGGATATGCGGAACCTTCTTTCTGGGAATCGGGATAGGTTAGTTCAGCAAACAATACCATTGTAACTAACAATACTTACCATCCAGAAGTTGAGGATCAGGTAATCGCTAAGATAGCGTGTGAGCTCCGCACCAGGATCATCGCTAACTAATTTCTTGAGCTTGTTGAGCTTGACTGGCTGCAAGATGGCGAGAAAACCCATAGGATATTTCATCGGTCAAGGGAGTGGTTGCTATAGATACAATGTCACCTCCAATCATCCTGGTTCCATTTGAGGAAGTGGACCAAGTCACGTAGGTAGAATGATATTCAATAAACTTGTAGTCGTCAGTGACAGTTAGGCAATAAGTAGATGTTTTGATTTATGCAAGATGTTTCATACCTGTGCTGAGAATGGTGAGAGGTGACATGTCCATTTCATCGTAATATTTCCCCATAATAGCAATGCTAGCATCGAGTGCATCATAGATGTTGGCATATTGTCAGGGATGGCTCAGAAGTGACAGGGGTTGTGGTGTGTTGTCTGGCGCTAACGGCCCGGATGGCAGCAGAGTCGTGGGAGTGTATGTTGGGCAGCCCTCACTTGGGCAGATGTCCCTGCAAGCTTCTTAGACTGTGTCAGGGCACACCTGCCCAACCCGGCTCCACCCAGCTTCACCCAGTACCCTGCTCACCTCCACCCCTCACCCTTCACCATCGTTTCTCACTTCTTGTTCTTCCTTTTGTCCTTCTGTTCTTTTACTCTCTTGCTCTTTCTTCTATCTTTATCTACATGGACGACATTTCCCCTTATCTATGTATTATTGACCCGCCCGCGACGCGTGCACGACGCACCCAGCCCCAGACGACCTGGACGGCCTCACGGTGCAACCCAGCATGCGTGTGTGCAGCACACACCCTCGGGATCCCCCACATGGACACCCGGATGACCGCAGCTGTATGCGGGATGATGTGGCAAACCTCATGTGACCCAAGCCACATGTACATAAAAGTACCTGGGGTGGGAACCAAAGAAGTAACCTTCTTCTCACAGTTCCCACTTCAGGTAAGTAGCATAGCTTCCCTTTTAATAACAACCCACAGTTCCCACTTCAGTCTGAGTGGCCAGGGATCGTCATCCTGGATCGGGCCCATCACTATGCACACCCACTCTACACCTCGCGACGGCCTCAGTGCCGGGTGTTACACCTGGGCCCTGTCAGGGTTCAGCACCCTGCCCTAGGGTGCCCCAGACTCCCCAACCAATCCCTTCCTTCCATTCCTTCATTGTTGCCTTGTTGTTGCCTTTCTGTGTTGTGTATCCGCGCACATGAGATAGCGTGGGAACTTTCTGAGCAAGCAGCTCGCCCAGAATGTTCCCACAGGTCACAGCCACAGTTCTGGGCAAGCAACTCGCCCAGAATGTTCCCACGCTTACTGGGCACTGCCACCTGGATGTTCCCTCTGGGTCACACTACACAACTCTAGGAGCTGTATAGTTGTGGGCATGTGACCCATTCCTTTATATAGCAACCATGCGGGGAGATGAGACCTTTACCCTTCTTCTCATCTCATACCCCGCATAGGCAAGTGTATATATATTCTTTCCTTTTACTATACATCTCATACCCCGCATAGTGTGAGGACAGGCCAGATGGGGTTGAGGTCAGGGAGCCTCCGAGTCCGAGGCCGGGCCCTGACAGGCCCCCTCGACCCCAGACACGTCCCTGATAGCAGAAGAAGGTTTTAACCTTATCTCCCCCACCTCCCCTATCTCCCCAGCCATGGTGTCAGCAGTACGATGACCTGCTGGCCCGCTTCCAGGAGCTCCAAGCTATTGTGGAGAG